>NC_136486.1:54431246-54686246 GCF_053919585.1 Euprymna scolopes
CCTGCTTATATTTGACTTTTAATTGAAATAGTTTAGTGTTCACGTCAATCAAAACAAAAAATGTCAAATTCAGGAGGCAAAATCAAGTCCGCAGAAATAGATACGCTTAAAACCAGCTAGGATTCTCGCCCCTAAATTAGTTAAAAATATCCACCAACAGGACACACATCATGTCCAATCGTAATTTTATTTGTTTCACGTTATAAAACGTAACATTTATTGCATATCGTCAGTAGCTCATTAATATTCACGTTTCTGGTTTATCTAATCGAAAAATCGACCGCAGAATTAAATGTGATGAGAAAACGATAGGAAAGACTGTGCAAAACACCGGAAGTGTTCGTGATGCCCCTATATTTTGTCGTACTAGAGTAACTTCTAACAGGAAAAACAATGCTCTCAAGATCCGCAGCCTTAGAAACAGATTTGAAACGGCTCCCCACATCCAACAACAGTGCAATCTTATTAAAAATGCGCTACTTCTACTGTCAAGAACAGATGAAAGGAATTTAATACGCGAGGACATGTTGCACAACGCAAGCCAAGGATTTCTGTAAAGAACGGAAAGCGTCGTCTGAACTTCGTCAGATGCAAGAAAATGATGTTTTAACATATGTCAAAAGTTCTTTTACCGATGAAAACATGTTCAATAGGCAGTGATGGTAGGCACTCCGCCCGTTCGATGAAAGACGAAGAATATAATCCTGGGTGTTCAGTTTAAACGCTGCAAGGTGGCAGAGGTATCGTTTTGATGCGGGGCATTATTAGTACCAAGTACTATAATTTACTTGCAAGGTCGAATTAATTCGACCAAGTACATTAATATGTTAAGTGAGCATTTTCTACCCTACTATGGTTGGATTTTGGATGATAATCCCATCTTCATGCAGGATAATGTTCCCATTCACACAGCTGGCAATGTCAAGGGTTCCCGAGAAGGGCATTATATTCCGTCTTTGTATTGACCTGTACAATCCCCAGACCTCAAACCTATTGAAAACGCATTACATCATACAACAACTATGCAATGATAAGATTTACAATTTGGAAGAACTTTGAGGAAAAATTAAAGAAAAGCGGGATGATCTTTCCCCGCAGTATTGCTGCAGTCTAATTCAAGGAATTCCTAAGGGATTTCAGGCTGGCAATTTGTAAAAGGGTCTTGCTACTTAATATTTACTAGTTCATTGTTTTCCTGTTATATTTGTGTTGCCTTAATGTCTTAAAGTTATATTTAAAACACATTTACATTCCGCAGTCTTTCTTTTTGCCTCCTCCGATTTTTTTTTAATTGAGATAAATACTAGAATATTTTAATTAAAAGTCAACTATCAATGGGTAAACTTAAAGAAGAAAAAAGGCAATCAAAAGTATAGTTTGTTTAAACAGTTACATAAAATTTAGCTTACATTTGCAGTTAAAAAAAAAATCACAAGACCAGACTTTCTTTTTGCCTATATATATATATATATATATATATATATATATATATATATATATATATATATATATATATATATATATATATATATATGACGAGAAATGTATAAAAAGAATACGAAAAGTATAAAAGCTTATAACTTTTCTTTATTCGTTTTCGATTACTGACGAGCAGGAATAAAAAATAATATTATGAAAAAAAAAATCCAAAATATATATATGCACTTTGCTTACTATA
This sequence comes from Euprymna scolopes, assembly GCF_053919585.1. Lineage (NCBI taxonomy): Eukaryota > Metazoa > Mollusca > Cephalopoda > Sepiida > Sepiolidae > Euprymna > Euprymna scolopes. The sequence goes on from NC_136486.1 coordinate 54,432,925, forward strand.
TATATGTTCGTATTTCTGAATGTGTGTATGTATGCTTAGAATTCTAAGGATGATATGTGATTTCCGCTTATTTCGGCATTGTTTCTAGTAGTCATTAGCCGCCACTAGCCACTGGTATACAACAAAGCCGACGTATGAGTTGTGTGGTTTGAGATTATACATCTCTTGTCACAATAATATTCACGCGTAGGCAACCGTATAGTAGGTTTCCATAGTCTTCCAAGATTTAATGAATCTTCCATGCACAGTATTGTAAGCAAATATATATGTTAACAAAGCTACACAAAGATTTTATTCTCATGGAATTCGTGTAGCTATGACAGGTGCGTGATAGTGGTGCGGGCTTTAATATATACATGTTGTGTTATGTTTTTACTTGTCTAATGAGATGCTTCCGAACTTATTTCCCATGTAACTGACAAGCCTCATCCGACACACCTTTTTTGAATTGCGATGAATGTTTTTACTATTTTAAGGAATAGGCCATCGCCTTTTTCTACATTCTATTAACTTGGATGTTTCCATATGACTATAGATATGTTTATATTAGTTTATTGATAAATTACTTCATTATCATTATTTCTATTATCATAATATGTATGCATATGTATACATTTATATATTATATATATGTGTATATATTATTTATATATATATATATATCTATATAGATAGATAGACTGATAGATAGATATGTGTGTGTAATATGGTTGTATAAATTAGTTTCCTAGATAAAAATTAAATGAAAATCTCGAGATTATAAAAGATTTCTCGATGGATGTCGGATCTAGTATACTATCTAGGATCTACATTGTTAGTTACCCATGTGCATACATGTTTCAGTTGAATCGAATTCAAAGAGACCACTTAATCACACTGAAATAGGAACGATATTAAACGAGAGTCTAAATTTCATCCTTTTTATAAGATATTCTCGCGTGGAAGAAAGTAGGGTATATACTTTATGAATGTGAGTAGCAGAGGTTTAAGAAGATAACGTTGTGACTGGAGAGAATAATTGTGGGGGTAAAGAAAGAGATGGGAGGTACGAACATGTGTGGAGAATCTGTAACAGCTTGAGGTATTGGTATAGTTTGAACGTGGCGATTGTTTATTGGCCAAAGGTTTCTGTTTGATCTGAAGCGATTTTATACACTTGTCGCCGTTATTTCACAATCTTCAATTTTTAATTTTTTTGTTTTTGTTTTCTGGTGTGTGAGTTTGTGTGGCTTTGCGGCCTGAATAATGTATGTGACACTGTTGATTCTTTGTGAGATCGTGCTGTATTCCCAGTAAGACCTTGTTTTTGAAATGCTTAAAGTATACTTTATCAGTTAAATCGTTTTTATGGGGGGGGGGCTGGGTGATAACGGTTGTGTTACATTGCACCAATGCAATCTCGGCTAGCATCGATAACCAATCTTATGTCCAAATCATGGTTTAATTAGGTAGGAATGATTTTGAGTAAACGTTTATTTCTATTTTTAGAAAGGATTCTGGCAATCCCATGTCTATTCCCAAGGTTTAAATTCCTTTAGTAACTGGTAAAGTGGGACGCACATTAATAATTTGACAAGTATAAAAAGCTATGTAGTTGTGTTATGTTCTTCGCTACCGCTATCTTTCTAATAGTGATTGCTTTGTCCGGAGCTGGGTGTTTGCCATATTTATAGTTATGGATACTATTTTCTAGGTACGTTATTTTTATAAAAAGAATTAAGACTTCTCTTCATTGACCCATTAGTTCTTATCCAACTGAATACCTGGTTTAATAAGTTTGCGTGTTTCTCCCTGCTTTTCTTGCTATGTGGTGTCATCTAAATATGCAATGGCGACGTAAGGTTCGCACAGCATGGAATCCATGACCTGCTGGAATATAGCGGGTGCTACCTTGTCCCCGAATGTGATTCTTTTGTGTCTGTGCAAACGCCGATGTGTATTAGTAGAGGGGTTTAGCGCTTTTGTCTTTTGCAATTTTTTTTTAAATGACAATCGCTTAGTCCGAGCGTAGAGAAAACTTACGACCATTTAATTTTCTTTGGTTAGTGATAGACAGTGTAAGTCTTCTAACGTAGTAGCAGTCGAGTCTTCTTCTGGTCAGACTAGTTATCGCAGTTGATATAGAAATAGTTTTCATATCTCCTAATATGAGCTTCACAGGATTTCTCATCTTTTTCGTACTAAAAATAATCTATTGCAGACCATATCCTATTTTTTGAAAAAGCTGGTACATTTTCGACGTGAACGATATTTTCAAAATTTGTGTCATTAGTTCTGTCCATTATTTGCGCTCCGACGATTGTCTTTTATGTTCTATGGATTGCAATTGCTATTCAATCAGCTGCTTGGACCATAGTTTCTAATATTTGACTTATTGTTCCTCTAGTTTTTGTTGATAGTATGCCATAATTTCCTGTTTTTCCTACCATTTCTCTAATATGTCTTTTTGCATCATATTTCCTCAATTTACAGTCTCGGAAATTAAGTCAAGGCTGAACGAATCTCCTCTTCCATGTCTACTGTGTTAGTTCAGAAAGAAAAATCCTACAGATTAAATATTTTTTTTTTAAATCTCGTCCGTAAGTGTAGTTCGCCCGTTGTCATTCCTCTTTTTACAAATACCAGCTGGGAAATAATGACCATTTTTATTATTTGAAGCAATTGGAAAAATATCTTTCAAAATATAATGCTCAATGCACTTAATACTTTTAAGACATTTGATTTCTGTGTATTTGGACAACAAGGAAACAGGTATTCAAAAAAAATGTATACTAATGTTTACCGTTAATTATGCCGTTTAACCGTCACAAACATGAATGCACTTTTAGGTGCCAAAGTTGTTTTTATTTTTATCTAAAGTTTTTTATTTAACGCAAAAAGGCTAACAAAGACAATTATGTATATTTTTCCAGGGGGTAAAGATAAAAAAAGAGTTTTTTTTCCTGTTTAGTCATGCAGAGAGAACAATAGCGACGATTTTTTTTTACACTTTACACAATAAGAAAACTAATAATACAATATTATTTTTGTTCGTACATAGCTTTTGAAATGTACTTTTCCGGCAGGATCGACAGACACAACATTTTTTTCTGGTTTATTAATTTCATTTAGATTTCGTGAAATACTGAATCCTCTGTGAACAATACAGTGGGAAGACTGGTTTATTGAATGACTATTCTAATCGTAGTTATTTTTAATTTTCAGTCGCCAGGATTATGAGAACATTGGTTTATTGCTGTTGGACTAGTAATGGGCTAGGGTGTCGGCGTACATGCATTTCTCGAATCCTTCTTCCGTCAGTGTAATGTCCTTGAATTATCAACTATAGAAACAGTACAACGGCGTAATCAAAACGTGTATTAATAAAATAAAAGAATGTTTTCGTTTCACCGACACCGGTGGTATACTGCAGAACTAGAGCGCAACCTGATATCCTTAATAGTTTCGGTATACATGGACGATGAATGAGTCCGTTCCGAGGGTGGTTTTCCCAGAACAATAATGTTATCATATAATCAGAAAATAAAAGAAACGATAATATGGAAAATAAAGAAGACTCTATAGGCTATGGATTTTCGGAGCTAAATGCTTCTTACTCGAATAGAAGAACGACCAGAATTATACCAAATGCAAATGTAGAAAAAATGGTTAAATGATATTTATATAATAAATGAGAACGAGGAGGTAGTACATGGCAAGAATTAATGTAGACTACGCACAAGATATAAGGGGCATATGAATACACAAACACACGCACGCTTATATACATATATATATATATATATATATATATATATATATATATATATATGTGCATATATATATAATATAAAGCTGAATGTATGTGTGTCTATGTGTGTGTGTCTGGTCAGGAATAGGCTCCTATATGGTTCACTATTTAAAAAAAAAACTGATTACATATAATGATAGGAGATATATCGAGACACAGGAATTGGTATGTTTGATCTGGCAGAACAGTGGTTCATTAAAATTCTGAGGTTTTCGTTCGCGCCTGGTCCACAAAGTATGGAAATAAGAAATTTAAAAATGAAAAAAAAAAACGTTCACAAGTGTTTTTGATATAGATGTACATAATAATATTTGATAAGTATGTTTTAACATGAAGAGGGATGGTATTATAAAATTGTGGGGTCTGCGTTCGCGCCTGACCTCCATAGAATGGAAATAGGCACAAACTTTAATAAAAAAAACTTTTCAAATCAATCTGTGTAAGTCTACTTTCATAATTCTATTTCTGTTTGAAGAAATATGGTACAATGAAATTATGGGGTGTTTATTCGCACCTGGCCTCCATAGAATGGAAATATGTCACAAAGTTTAACAAGATTGTTTAATATAGATCCATCGAATATTGTGATAAGTGTTTCAGTGTGAACAAGTATGGCATAATAAATGATGGAGTTTATCTATTTTATTTTTACTTTCATTATATTTTGCTTTGATACCCCCAAATTAAACCCAAATTTACAACCCTTCCTTTTCATAAATTATCATACTTTCATAAAGCGGAGTCCATTTTCTGTAGGCTGTTTTTGAACCCAGTCAAGAACGGGTAATTTTGCTAGTATATATATATATATATATATATATATATATATATATATATATATATATATATATATATATTATTTTAATCAGTAAGTTCATTTCTGTATTGCTTTATTAAATATATCCATTCACATCTGTTACCGCAAGGTTTAATATCTTTTTTTTTTAAACACGTGTTTGACCAGCATTCAATCCGCGCCATTTAAATATGTGAGTAGGAAGGAATTATCATGTGATTAAATTTAAAATCTATCAAATAATGATAACTATCCACTAGTTTATTTTTAACGTGCTCATATATATATATATATATATATATATATATATATATATATATATATTGATTATATTTTAGTAAAAGAGTTCATTACATAAAAATGTCTACGTTCAATATCATATATTTGTAAATTTCATAAGAACAATCCCTTTTTTTAATACCTTTTTTAATTGATTATGACGTGTGTGTGTACTAGACATAAACACAATTGTTAAAGTTTCTGTAACTTGTCTCTCTTATATTCATATACCTTCATAAAAATTCCGGAAACCCTTGCATTTATTCAAGTGTTCGCTAAATATAATTTTTACATGTATTGTCTCGTTAAAACTTTACGCTGGAAACAATATGCAAAAAGAAATCTACGAATACCGTTCGCAAATAAACTGGTGTATCTTACAAAATATTTATAAATGAAAATCGATCAGGCGCTGATGAGTGTATCAAGCAATCATTATCATATACCCAATTGGAAAGAAATCTCTAACAAGTCTATCATGCATTCATTCTTATATGTCATCTTAAATTTAGGAAAATGCCTCGATCCCATATAATACATTCTAATTTTCATGTAAAAAAAAACAAGAAAAACATTATAAATAAGTGCAGTTCTGTACATTTGGCGAATATTTTTGAAAAGCGATAACAGCAAAATTAGCAAAGATTAACAGTTTGAATCCTAGTTAACTAGTCAATAAAACACTACACTGTATTTAATACAAATTGTTGTCTAAGAAATATTGTAGACTATATTAGCGATCGTATACATGCCATCTGCGTTTAACCTTGCAGAATTCTATCAGATTACTTTTGAAATAAAACGTTTGTTGGTAAAGTTTGGCATTGCATTTTTATGCCTACACAGATATTAGCAGGAAACGCCCTAATAAAAACGTTATTGCACGAAAAATCACACACACAAACACTACCCAGTAACACATACATATATATAGACATATATACACACACGTATATATATATATATATATATATATATATATATATATATATCTGTGTATATATATATATATAATATTTGTATATATATATATTTATATATATATATATATATATATATATATATATATTCTGTTTGCCTGTCGTTCTCTGAAGATAAAGCGTTGAACGCAAACCGATGTATATTAAATTTTTGTTTCTTAGAAGACACGTCCATGTTGTGGTGAGAACGTGCCTGATAGAATAAATATTGAACGCGAACAGTCAAATTAGTTCCTCTAGATGTTTCTCATACGGATTCCTTATCGATTCCAGCTCAGTGATGTGCTAATAGCCGGTCTCGTAAGAAGTGCGCTTCGGGCCATAGCAGGTCGCAGGAAAAATCCATGTTATTGAGTCAAGGCAGGATATCCACTACATGATCCTGCCTATCTAAGATCCTTAATTATATACAAGAATCGTTTAGTTTATAAATATCAAACGCTTTCCCACACCTAGCAATCGATTATTATGTGTTCTTAATAGTTTGGATAATAAACTATATATATATATATATATATATATATATATATATATATATATATGTATATATATATATATATATGTATATATATATATATATATATATATATATATATATATATATATATATATATATATATAGTAAGTTATAAAATGTATATGGCGATTAAGCTACACTGAATATTCTGCGTTTCATCCACTCTAAGATTCTTCAGGCTTATGCGCGAATTCTGTGGTTGTTTGTCGTATTTATATGCGCATCTTCTATTGACATTTTATTTAGCCAATCAGCTTTCTAGTATCCATCGCGCCCTTCCTATCAGCCAATTCGACCTATGGCTGATTTGTTCCTTTGTGTGTGCTTTTTTAAACCTGGAGATTAAACTTCTTGATCGGTTTTAAATCTGGTTAATGTTTTTTTTTTAATGTTACTTTATATATAAATATATATATATATGTATACACACATATATGCACATATATATACATGTATATATACATACACATATGTGTGATCGTTTATGTATATTCATGTTTATTTAATGTATTTATTTGTTTATTTTCTATTGTTTTTGTTAATTTTTAAACTATTTTTTATCGCTATTCTAGAGTAAATTTTATCTTGTGAACACAGTTGTTTGCTATTTCTCTTCTACAGTTAAATAGATGTTGGGGTTCTTTAAAGTACAGGATAGCAAATGTTTCATGAAGGCATAATCTACATGGGTCGCCTAGGTCTCTACATGTGGTCGCTTGCCTTATTATTTTCAATTCGACTACAAACACAAATGAACAGGCCAACCAGAGGTCAAAAAGACCTTTGACCGATGAATGCATGCTCATTGGCTGATGGGAAGGGCACGGTAGATACTAGAAAGCTGATTGGCTTACTAAAATCTCGATAGAAGATGTGCATATAAAAACGAAAAACAACCACAGAATTCGCGCATAAGCCTGAAGAATACAAAGTGGATGAAACGCGGAATATTCAGTTTAGTTTAATCACTATATACATTTTATAACTTGCTATATATATATGTAACGAAGCCGGGCGACACCGGATAACCTTGCTTCCTAGGTTGAGGGTTAGTGGGGTTGAGCTGGGCGAGAGGTCTCAGTCCCATCTCGTGAGAAACCAACGAATTGTCATCGGTTGACAAGTAAATTATTGGAGTTCAAAAAGCCAGACTAAAGATAAGCCAGATGTCGGGTTGGCAAGGAAAACGCAAGGAGGTCTGGGACGGGTCGACGTGTAAAGTCGGCGATCCGAGTGTAATGATAACATGATTCACTTAAATCAACAAGTTGGAGGTGATAATAGAGAAAGACCGAACCCGAAAACAATTGAATTAGTCATTCTAATTTTAAGGGAACAAATTGGTTAATGGCCTAGAGAGATAACTGATTCTCGGAATTGAATCGAGAGGGGGTCGGTTGGGAAGGAGAGAGAGAATTATGATTACCCGTCGAATAGAGGGATTGGGTCGACTACAGAAGGAAGGAGAGGATGACGTTTAATAAAACCACTGCGGAGATAGACGGGAGAAGAGAATCGGACAGTCTGTCGAAGAGAGGAGTTGGGAAGCCACGCATGCCGCCAGCCTCTTCTAATTGAGACGAAGAGAACTAACAAAGACCGACAGAGTTTTTGTTTGAATACAATGTAGGGGTTGCATTCCAAGCCTGACGAACGTATAAGGCACGAGCCGAGCCTTAATGTATACCGAATCACTAAATGAACAGCCTAAACTATCCTCATCCTTGTTGATTGTTTCCATTCATACTTGTGAAGACTGCCTTCGATTTCAGCATAACCAAACTTGACATTCCAGCCGTCGTAGACAGAGAGAGAGACGGCCACCGACGAGAAGACGATCACGACAGAAATTACCAAGAATTCCCGATTGGGCGCTACAACACTAGACGGCCAGATACCAACGTCCAATTCGGAGAGACTCAGCAGAGAGAGGGCGAGAGAGACGGATGCTTGTGCGGGGTCCGAGGCTCGAAGGAGCGAAAATATAGCCAACCGTCCTTAGGGTTAGTGCGTGTCGTTTTCCACCGTGCACGCGCGACCCCTGCAAGGGGGAAAGGGTTATATATATATATATATATATATATATATATATATATATATATATATATATATATATATATATATATATATATATATATATATATATGTATATTTATTGTTTGTGCTAGATAAGATCTACACTACATCATATTTAAGTTTGGACAATATTTGAGTAAACGAGAGTTACTAATTTCGAAATTTTACATTTTTGATAAGCATCAGTTTTCATTATGTTTTTACAAACTAAGCGGGTCAGATTTCAGGATATATTAAACCATTTATTTTAGTACAGTTTTCAGGGCCACCTTTTCGCCTGATGGAGGTACCAGTGATGATTAATCATCGTTTATAGTATAGCTGTTATTACCTCATCCCTACTCTGATTCACATGAATCATAGTGTTTTCCCATATTTTTCACTCTGCTTCCTTTTCATCAGCATTCTTTATGACTGAAACATATCAACATTTTCACAGTGACAATCTTTGCAAAGGCCACACGCACTGGTAAATTCTTGTCTATGCCTACTGCAGCTACACTTTAGTATATTGCATGCTTCCAACCATTTGCAATGAATAATCTTAATCTGTTTATCAAACGCGGGACTTTAGTCTTTCAACACCTGAAACAGTATTCCCCCTTCTTCCCTCTTTCCCTAGTCAGGTAGTGTATCTAATCACTATATCCTATCCACCCTATAGTAGTAAGTGCGTAGAGATTGCAATCTTTACACAGAGGCGGTTGGAGAGTGTTGTTCTCTCATGACGAACATCTTTATCCAATCTATACCACAATGCCATTATGTCCTCTATTTGATTATGCTACTATTTCTTTTGACCATTGTGTTCACAACATTATACCTTTTGCGTTGGTCAATACCATGTTTATGAGCAGTCTTTACATTGTCTTTTCTATTTTTATAATCTGCTGGAATCCTGAATATTTTCCACTCCTTAACACTTTGAACATTGAATTATACTCGGTACAAGATTGAAGAAAAATGATTGCTGCAATCTGTTTCATCAAGAAACGTGTTTGAGAACTGTTATATTATTAATGCAGGATTTTACCTTGTCATGGTGGAAACAGTTTGCAGTACATTTTGAAACAGCAAGAGAACAAGAATACCCATGTATTCCTTAGCTAAACTTGGATGTTTGAAAGAACATATATTACTAGATGAGTTTGTTATCTCAATATAAGCATCCGATTCTGTTTGAATAATTAGATATTCTTTCTGATTTATTCGTTATATAATCAGATTGATCAGTGTTTACTTATTTGCTGGGCGCGATAAAAATCCTACGTTTCCCCCAAAAGATTGCCGGCTGGGTAATGTTAAACTTTATTATATTCTACTATTCGACTTCGACTCTGATATGTTCAGTTCCGTATGAATAAATATGCTTTATTTTTTTTTTCTGGTTGAGGAAAATCTGCTTTATTTTGACAAACATATAACCATTTGTCTATAATTAAGTAACCTTAGGCCTTGTATCATAGCAATACGTGCAGAATACTAAAAGAAAAAAATGTAACAACAAAGTATGTAACAACTCGCCCAACAATTATTTCAAAGATTATCGGCGTGGTTGCCAACAAAATAGTTATTGTGTTACAAATAGACGGAGGGCATCTTTTATATAGCGGGGCGTTACATTTGTGTGCCATAATTATAATGTCTACACATATTTGTTGTTATGTGAATGCTAGTAAACCGCCCGATGTACAATACGCTTAAACGTGATATTTTAAGTTATGCAGATTGGGTAGGTATTATTATAGAATCAATCATCTGTGGATTAATACGTATTACAAGAAGCATTTTGCGGTGGACTAATTCGCAAAAATAAATAAATAAATAAAACAAAAATAAAAATAAATGAATAAATAAATAAATAATAATAATAATAATAATAATAATAATAATAATAATAACAATAATAATGATGGTGATGATAATGACAATAATAATAATAATAATAATAATAATAATAATAATAATAATAATAATAATAATAATATGGTAACTCACATTTCTCTGTGTTTGTTTACAATCTAACGGCTGCTGACTTTTTGGCGTCACATTTAAATCATAGTTTTTCGTTTCATATGGATTAAAAAGTACTTTTTATGAAGGGGATATGCTTTTTTTCTGTAAGAGAAGAAATGGTATTTTTTGTATCAGATTTTATCGATTTTCGATACCTATCAAATAAAGTTATCTTAAAAAATATCTATGACCACTGCAAGACATATACATCTTCTTCGTGTGAAATGTTCAAAAGATAGACACTGCCGTTTCGCAACCTACGAAGAACGAATCCACACAAACATAAAATGACATTTATTTAATGGTAGAGCAGAGTAGATAAATAGATAAATAGATAGATAGAGGACACACACACACACACACACACACACACACACACATATATATATATATATATATATATATATATATATATATATATGCTCGATTGAGTCCGTTCTCTATTTCAAGATTCATCGTAGTTCACCACGAGGAAGCTACACGGCTTCCAGCAGTGACTTAGTCCATAATACTTCGTAGTCAAAATTGCACTTTAGGGAAACTACTGTTTAGTTTATAAAAGTGTTTTGTATATAATCGCTTGAATAAAAAGTGTAAAATGCACAATCAAGCATAGGCTGCAATTGTGCTCTAAACAAAAAAGCCTTACTCGATTTTATATGCTTGATCTTACTGCCTGTAGGGCTATATATGCTTAAATTCAATTTTAAAATGAAAATGTCATGCATCACGGGTTGAATGTGCTCTAAACAGAAACATTTATTTTGAATGCGCCCTTGTCATATCAAAGAACCAGTGTCTTTTTTTTCATATGTCGGGTTTTTGGAATTGTGCTGTAATAAAATTTCTCAAATGCATTTGTGATATTAAACTTCCTAAGATGTCAACTTTAATCAAGTCCCCCTATACATTCATCAATCTAATTTGTTCGGTTATCGATTACCGGTAACTATTAAATATATTCCGATACGAATCATTTCTAAGGGCACTGCCAGACACATAATGTGAAATTTCATGAACACCGGCCTAGCCGTTTATGAGTCCATTGTTAACCTACACAGACACACACGTCTATGATTCGATAGTGAAAAGCACATACAGACACACGTATATACAAATTAATTTGTAAATTAATAAGAGAATAATTAATAGACGATACTTCTTGCGGAAGTGATATAGAAACGTTATTTTATCAACTAGGAACACTCATGCGGGCTGCATGGTTTTGGTTTTTGGGCATTGTAATTCAGTCAAACTATATTGAATACATATGCATATCATAGATTCTTAAATGTAAAGTGCCCAACATATTTATTGAGTCATGCCTAGAAAAAAACATCATGCACAAATGAATGCATTGTGCTTTGATGCAAAACTGATCTAAAAATGTTCATGAGAGAACAAATATCTTCCATATGCGATGTGTTGTGAAGATCTGTCGAATTAACAACATCACGTGTTTCACTGAACGTTATAATCCTTGTCAAGGCTATGAAACCAAGAAAAAAATCAATATATTGAAAAATCCCTTAAGGAATTCATCCTATTAAGATCAAATATTCTCAATCATTGCTCAAACTCGACGTGAAATTTGAGCTGTTTAAAATATTCCCCAAAACCAGAAACAAGTCCTTTTTTTTAAATTCCTACACGGATAAAATATTATATTATATATATTATATTATGGTGTTTTCCAATATATTCACAAGGTCTGGGAAACTCAGATTTATTCAAGAAAAAAAAAACACGCTAACATAAATATGGTCTCCGCATAGAGATGCAATATATATTCAAGCATATATTGGTCTGCTTTTAAAAAATGGAAGTCATTTAAAGTTCAGCAATGTTCGTAAAATTGAAAAGGTCGGTCAGCTGACCATTTGGTTGGGATCGTGACTTGCTGTATCATTAAGATTGTCTGTATAAAACATTAAGGTTTAATAATGTTAAGATGCCCATTAATTCCGTGGCAGTGAACGTTTACCTTGTCATCTCTCTTGAGTCGAAAGATTTGAGTTGGGTTCATATAATTATCATCGTCTAATTGAAAATTAAAATTCTTACATATTAAACACTACTTGGGAAATAAAAACAAGGCTTTGTTTTTATATCCACCCCCCACACACACTGACCCATTCAAACACACGCGCATATATATATATATATATATATATATATATATATATATATATATATATATATATATATATATATATATATATATATATATACATATAAAAACAGATATATATATATATATATATATATATATATATTTACATATATATATATATATTGGCCGTATTTAACATTTGAACCTCACGATTGCCCAGTAAGACGTTATTTAATAGTTGTCGGAAAACAAATTTGCAAAATTTATGGAAAAGCTACAACTAGCATTCAAGAAAGTTTTAAATATCGCAAAATAGCAGCTATATAATTAAAATTAGGTGTACTTCAACGAAATATCAGCTAGATCAGTAAATTACGGACAAATTAATTACATGAAATGCATTAACAAAATATAGTAGTGAAGTTCATATAATGAGGTAACATTTTAATGTCATATAACTTTGTAAAAAACAGATCTAGAAAAAAGACATATTTTGATTAGAAATAAAAAAAAATATGGAAATAAATGAAAAGAAAAGCAATACAGTGTTAACATATAATTCAAAATAAAAACGGTAAGTAAGAAATACGAGGACAGACAAATCTGGATTAAATCGCGATTTAGCTCACATATATGAAATAACATCCCGAAAGGAATTGACCTAATTATTGAGAAAAATGTCAACCTGGGAAGCAAATACGTTAAAAATATAAATGAGACACAGTTATGCTATCATTCTCTAATTCAAACAATTAAACTGAAACAATAAAAAATCACTAAGAAGGTAAAATTAAATATATTCGGTTATATTATAAACTAGCCTGTGTGCCCGGCGTTGCCCGCGTGTTTGTAGGTGTGTAGTGAGAAAATATTAAAGTGGGAGTAGGAGGAAGGCGCACACTCGTACGGGAAAGGAGGAACAAACGGCAATAAAAAAGTGACGGCTTTGCCGTTGGGTCCATCGCCAAGCCAGAAGTGACGAATGCTTAAATTAAGGCAAAACCAAACTCCTATCCTTACATCATCAACGCTCTGATCCCCAGCTGGCATCAATTGTGATGGATGGCTCTCGTCTGGGTGAGGCCCCGTGTTTTGACAAGATTCTGGGTTTGACCTTTACTCCTGATCTGAAATGGAACACGTACATCAAGTCTGTTGCCAAGGTCGCTGGAAAGATGGTGGGATCCTTCTACCGCTCCAGAAGATATCTCACTACTGATGCAATTCTCTATCTATATAAAAGCCAAGTACGTCCAAGGATGGAATACTGTTGCCATATCTGGGAAGGAGCTGCCAAAAACAGCCAATCATGACTTGACAGAGTACAAAATAGACTTCGTGGTTTAGTGGGGGATGCCCTTTTCTCTACCCTGCAACCCCTCTTCCACAGAAGAGACGTTGCGAGCCTATCCTTGTTTTATCGTTATTTTCATGGCAGGTGCTCGTCTAAACTCCAACTCCTGGTCCCCCCTCGCCAATCTTTCACGAAAAACACCCGTCTAGCTGAATCCACTGTGAAAAATTTCCCCCACTCTATATCTGTGCCTAAATCAAAACGCGGATTCCATGAACAAAGCTTCTTGCTTAGAACTGCACGCCTGTGGAACTCTGTTCCGTCTGCCTGCTTCCCTCCGGACTACAACTTGGATGTCTACAAGTCTAATGTTAACAAATTCCTAATGAACCGCCCCCTTAAGTAACCACTCCATCAAATCTCCACACTAACGTAATGTACTTGCAATAACCCTTATCCCTGAGTGGCTTCCGGGCCTTGATAAGTGGTGATCACTGTGTAAAAAAAAAAAAAGTCAATCAAATAGAGGAGATGATTTTCGGAAATATATCCGAAAGAATTAGCCCTACCTTTAGAAAACTGTACAGTTGTAGGTGAAGGAAATTATGTTTTTGGCCACGTTTTTTTATGTTTGTCGTCCTAATGGCCGAGCAGCTGATTATTTTTTAAAATGTCGGTGAAAAAGCGACCCCCTTCTGTAAGAAAGCGTCCAGTTGAGGGTAAAAAGAATTACTTTTTTAGTACTTTTTTTGTTATTTCTCCTCCGAAACGTTATGCTTTAAAACAATGCCGAGCTCGTGAAAATCTGTCGCCCCTGTCAAAAGTTTCAGGCAGACATACATACATAAATACATGCATACATACATACATACATAGATACATACACACATACCCACATACATACATTCATACATACGTACATACATACATGGTGATGGTGATTGTCACTTCTTGACAGAAGACCATCTTTCCCTTGCTTTATTGTTGGACATTCATTCATTTTCATCTATTTTGACATATTGTTATTTTTTTTATTTTTTTAAATTTTTTGTATATATATATATATATATATATATATATATATATTTATATATATATATATATATACATTTATATACACATACATGTATACATGTGGAGATGTGATCGAGATGCATCAATGTCTATCTACTGTGGGAAAGAAGGTGGCCCTTCAGATCAGCCTTGCTCTTACAGTCTGTTGCAAAGGTCACACAAAAGATTGATGGATGCCAACTGGTGCTGCTCTACTGTGGAGGTTCATATGACGTTGTAGGCCTCCACTCTATTTAGAGACCACAGTGCAAACAGAACATCTGTGCCCCGCAGTGTTATCCCCGTAAAAGAAAGATTGATCCCCACGTGATCTCTTTTGGCTAGCTAGGCCAGCTCCGTATACATACGTACATACATTTTAACAGGTGAGATTTATATTATAGATGCTTATTGGATACAGGAATCTAATAGAATAAAGTAATGTAACTGAGGAAATACTGGTGAATAACTAATTAATTAAAATATTTTAACCTCTAATCGTGTATTTATAACATAAAATAATATTAAAATATACCCAGGATCAATCGATATTGTTTAAAGATAGATCTCTTAATACTATATATCAGACAAGTAATCTATGGAAAATAAATATAGGCCTAATGATTAACCCAACAATACACATGACTACAATAGCAATATAAATAGGAATTAGACAAAGAAAAATAAAATAAAATAATAACTCCACTGTCCAACGTGATTAGCTAATGATACTTCAACAAAATAAATCTCAATATAACATAAATGGTATATTGCTGGGAGGACTAAGAGATATAAACTTTGTAAAACAGAAAGATGCAAACTTTCTTTAAAGCTTACCACATACTTATGTCTGAGAAAGATTTACAGGATGAGCGCAAAGATCTAATTTGTAGATGCTTGTGTATGAAAAGGCATTGTTCTCGCTTAAACCGTATTAAATAATTTTTTTTAAAAAGTTGATTAGTTGTAGTCGCGAAGTTCATCAGGGTCAAATTATAACTAACACCAAATTCATTAAATCTAATATGAATTATGTCAACCTAATATTGACATCTTAAACTTAAACATGTGTACTGTTAATAGGAAATACTATAAAGATATGAGATTATATAATTGTCGATAAATCAGCGGTATACTATTCAAATAATTCAATAGAACTAGAAGTGCTACCTAGCATTAGCCGGGTATTGGGCATTTTTCATTGAGGAACGTATACCAACGCACAATAAAAAAATAGAAATTTATTATTTCTTCCAGGACAACCGTCAGTAATTCGTAAAACATACCAGTGAGTTCTAAGCAGAAATCACTCACGTGCAATCGTCTATTTCTTCTTATGACTCGACACTATGTTGTTCGGTACTACAGTAGGCCCTAGGATACGTTTTTTTTCAGGTTACGATGTGGAATAAGATTTTTCCGACGACTGGTTACGGTATTTGCCCCGCTTTACTGTGTTATTTTAATTTATTTGATAATATGCATGTGGATTATATACTGTTCTGTAGTTTTTAACTAATTATTTTTATATGTACGGTGTAAAATTGTGTTTTACACCTTACGACCCTAATCCCGGAAGAGATTAATGCCATGCCACGGGGTTCCACTGTACCCAATATGACAATAGCCTAAAAGGAGATAAAAATAAAACAGTTAAATCTCCAGAAAAATCTTATTTTCGTAAGGTTTTATTGCATGAGATTCGAAAGCACTATAAACATTTATATTTTGTTTAGATAAACTTCCTTTTCTGTAGGATTGTGTTTAAATTCACGATGTTGCTATTTCGCTGTCAAGGAGGTAACACCCAAAAAAACGACAGATAATTTCCCTGTATCTACATTGTTGTTCTGATCATTGCATTAAATACTGTCAAACAAATCGTACTGATTGATGTGAAACGTTTTCATTCGAGTTTATCAAACCGATAATCAATTTGAATTCCTAATAGCTTTCTTGAAAGATTACTGAATTCTTGGCGAAGATTGGATTTGCATGATGGCGTAACTTAAATGGTGTATCGTTTTTTAAATGTATTTATCTTCGTCATTACCATACTTTCCTAATTTTTTTCTGTCTAATTTGGCGAAAAATTGCTGGATGCCTATCGTTCGATTAAAGCAAGTGATAATTAAGAATGCAAAGCAGTATACAACAACGGGAATCTATTTAATTGGCCATGAAGAACGCGGAAAAGAATATCGCTGATATGTTGGTTCACTGTTGTTAAGCTTTGCGGTGAGAATTAATAGGAAGTTCGGATTTTTAATGAATGAAAATTAAATACCGTTAAAGAGATTGCTGACTTAAGATAATACATATAATACCAAATTAATTCACACACCCCCTTTAACAAATAAACAGTTCCTTATATAATGCGTGCGAAATCGCACACTTTCCTGAGTAAATATATATTTTTCGTGTGTTTCATGAGTATTTCTAATATTTTCCGATGTTTAGTTAGATATAAACGTGTGAATATGTTTGTATAACTAGCAAAATACAATCTCATAAAAACTACATCAACATTTTCTTACTTGAATATTGTTGAAGCATATTAGGTTGTACGTATTCTCATGTATTCTGTTCGGCTATGAATGAATTCAGAATTAGATTAATTTCTCGTTTCTGATTTGTTTTACATTTTAGTGTGTGGTTTATAAATGTATAACTTTTTCTATATTTTAATGAATTTCATGGTCGTGATAATATCCATTCCTACAATTAAATTTTACTCGATGTATATACAATATAGTAATGGCATCAGGCAACAAATAAACAATATTACGTTATTCATTATATTTTTTGTAAATACTACTATTTACGCATAGTATTTTAGATATTTGCAAACATAATATAACAAATTAATTAAAGATTTGTATAACCGGTGTAACATTGTAAAATTAAATTTGGAAATGGAAGTTGTGAAAATGTTCTGCAATAGTGAGTACGAGTATACTGCGTAAACATTTAATTATATATATATATATATATATATATATATATATATATATATATATATATATATAATTATTTCCACTGCCAGACAATATTGTAGCAAGCAAGAACCGCGAAAGCCAACACACCGGAAGTCCAATGCCCGATTTTCGCCTCAATTTGGGCAAATCAGTTAGACACATTTGAACTCAGGATTCGAGACCCGAGCCTCTTGCATGCGAGGCAAGCACTCTACCATCTGAGCAAACGCGCCTCACACAAGAAAGTCTTATTAACTATCATCTATCAAGCAAACCTCACGAAAATCCGACATTGGAATGCACCTACCTTCGTCTCGAACCAGGGATGTGATCATCGCAATCAGCCTTAATCCAAGTTGATGTCGCACTAGTAGAATGGGTTTTTAATCGTGAGTTCGGATGTATCTTACATATGAACCTAAATGAGGGCGGAACTCGAGTCTTGGACTTCTGGTGTGTTGGCTTTCGTGGTTCTTGCTGGCTGCAAGTTTGTCTGGCAGTAGAAATAATTATATATTCGCTCACACATTCTGAATCTATATATATATATATATATATATATATATATATATATATATATATACATATGTACATCCACGTGCAAATATATGGACTCTCATATATATACTAGCATGAGTACGCAACGTTGTCTGGGTTTACATGAAGTTCCATTTTAAACACACCTGCATACTAATCATTTTCATCTATGGCAACGTGGATACCCCCGCCTCAAAAATAACACAACGGATGAAAACATGTAAATAAAATCGCCCAGAAGTATGTGATCCCCTCTCCACCAGATATTTTGACAGAAGGGATACAAAGAGAAGAAACCAATCTCCTAACATTGAGTAGTGAAAAGGCCCTCCCCCCAAAAGATTATTAAAAATAAATCATTACAAATTTTGTTTCAATAAAAATAGCAACGAATGCCCGTGCGATCGCAAAAAAATAAAAAAAATAAACATCTACCAAAACTTAATTCCAAAAAGAATTCAATTAAATTTTGCGTCATTTTATATTTCTAATGTAATCTTCCCCCGCCATTAAAAATTAATTTGTCATATTTTGCGGTTCGTTCTGTTTATAAAATTGGTAGGTGAAAGTACAGAATTGTCTCATAGATATTAATTACATGTATCGTCATTTTATGTTTCAATTGGAAACGCCGTCCACCCCACCACAAAAAAACCTAAAAAAATGATCCCAATATTTGTCATGTTTTGTTTCACCCCCTCGATCACCAAACTCGAAAAAATGCTAGAGATGGCATGATTGGTTGACCGCTTTGTGGCCAAATAGTGTGCGTTGATTTTACGTTAAATTCATATAGAAAAGTTATCCCCCACGTAAAAATGTTATTTATTTTCTCAAAATGTCTTCTTTGATATAATTTATAAAGACTGTGTATGCACAATAGGCACAGAAAAGCAGGTCTTTATTTTTTTAGGGGTTAAGCGACGTAGAGTCACGTCGTAAAAAATTACCATTTTTAATTTCATATAATAAATAAATTATAAAGAAAATCTGTTTCGAAAGCAATCAAACCCACTTGCTATGGTATAACCATTATAATGAATCCTGGGCAACACCGATTAAATCTTATAAACAAAGAAAAACGGATGATGGGTTTTGCTCACATGGAAAATTGGCCCTGTGTCATACTAATTTTGCCCTAGTAAGAGTGCAACGAAACGAGGACATTAGTTTTAATCATTGTTCTCGGTAAATATGAAGAATCGCCCCACCCTTGAAAATTCCTTTAAAATTATCACTTAAACAGGATAATAACGTTTACCATTACGGCAAATAAGGAATGTCAAATGTATGAATAACTGCTAGTTTTAAAAAAGTGGGGTTCACTTTTCTATAATAATTAAACGTAAAATGAGCACCTACATTGTGATTATCATTTTTTTTTGGGGGGGGGTATATTTTTCTTTTTTTTTTTGGAGGGGGATATTCGATATAAAACTTGTATAATGTTTCAACAGCTGCTTCTGCAGTGTAAGTAGCCGTTTTAACGTAAGTGACGCATGAACATCAGCCGAGCAGTAGAACCGTTTAATATCTCACAAGACTTCTGTTTACATTTGGTGGGAGACGATATAGGGGCGGGGGATTCTTGTGGCGGTCACAGCTGGTAGCCATAAAGATGGTGCATTTCTTCATATCCTATAAAATACTTCGTCCTGGAATTTCAAATGTTAGTTGTAAATTTATAATATTTTCCAAAGGTTGAAAGAAAGCCCCTTTCCCGCAAAAATGGTGGGCAAAAAGTGGGTGCTCATTCTAAGTTAAATTATCAGGGAGAAGTGATCCCCCACCGTTTGAAACTAACATTTTTTTCATATCTTCGAGGTCCTGGATATGATCTTAAACTATATTCGATGGTGAGGGTCACAGCTTGCAGGCCTTAGGGAGTGTGGAACCATCCTTTAATTGCCATTGCTCCCATGTCCACTCTGACCCGGAGTCGTAGCACCTGTTAGGGTCCCAACTATGGGTTAAATAGAATACGACGTAAAAAAACAAATATACTATATGTAAAAAATCGTTCTTCAAAATCACCAGATTCGGCATTAAATAACCTGAAAAGGGTTGATATGCCGTACAACAAAACAACCATATCTTGGAAATTACTCGTTTGTCGTAATTTTAAACGTTATTTTCGTTTTCAGCGCCCACGAAAATCTATAAAATTGGTAATTTTAAAAGAAATTTCCAAGGGTGGAGTGAGTCTTCATATTTACCTTTTTCTGTAACATATAAATAGGTTACTTAAAAATTAAGATTAAGCGAAAAAAAAAATCCTCAGGATTAAAAATAAAAATAATAATACAGTTTAGAAAATAATTCGAAACTAAAACAAATTTATTACAGGAAATATTTAATAACGTTCTCAGTTTAAAACAATTTTTTCAATTAAATTATCACATTTATTTCCCCTTTATTTTCTGGTTTGAAAATAACACGGTTTCATATTTCAGAAAAATAGGTTAAATCAAATATAAATTGAAATTTAAGAAAACTAAATACTATTTTAGTAGTACATTTAAAACAAAGCTATTATGTCGAATAAGTAATATCATCGAGCTAATTATTTAAATAGATTTATTTTAATGTGATATGCTAATGACCGTAACTCAATCATTGTAGATGTGGGTTGAAGAATGCTATATAAAGAAACTACGTATGAAATATAATATATCCGTTGACAGAAGTATCCTATTGTTGGCGTTATTATTTTTTAACCAGGAGAGGTGTACACACACATGGCTTTATATTTCTTTGATTATTGGGAGTTGTACACACACACACACCAACGCTACTACTTTATATATATATATATATATATATATATATATATATATATATATATATATAAACACGCATGTGTGTATATATATATGTGTGTCTACATATATATATATATGTATGGATATATACATTTAAATATGTACGTGTGCATATGTATGCGTAATTATATAATATAACAAAGACCAATGCACACACACACACACAACCATATATATATATATATATATATATATATATATATATATATATGTGTGTGTGTGTGTTTGTGTGTGTGTGGGTGTGTACGTTATTCTGAGTGGACATATATTATCCATCATCTAATATAAATAATTGCCTTCTTCCTTCTTGGCTGAAACCAGTTAAGACATTTAAGTATTTGCATAGAAATTTCTTCCGGTCAATATGTCTGTGCCAAGCTGAGAGAGATATTGCCGGGAAATTCGATAACTCCGTCTGATTCATCGAGTTAGCTGGATTATTTGGACAGTGTCTCCAGTTTGTGGCTGGATAGAAATCCAAAACCGGACGCGTCGGAAGAAGCGAGCGGATGGACTTCTCTCTCCCGATTTGTCGCAAAGTGATTTCAACACGGCCCCAACGTTGACAGTGTCAATTCGAGTGTCCGGTTATAAGACGTCAATTAAATTAGAAGGAAAACAATGATACACAAGTATGCACTTAGGACTGTGTAGGGCTGGAAGTGTTTACAAAATAGGGGAGAGTTTGAAGTGGATAGTATGCAAAGCGAGACGGTGAAGAAAGACAAAGTAAAAGAAAAAAAAGGTTGAATTAGATACGAAATCAAGTACACTTAGAAAAAGATATTGATGTATGTGACCGATTGGGTAAAAGACATAGAAGAAACTAGAATCAATAATAAACCAATACAAAACATTATAAAGTATAAACGTATGTGAATTTTAAAGAACAGAAAACAAGATAACAACCGAAGAAATATAATGAAAAGGAAAGAAAAAAATGTATGAAAAATATAGATTTTCACCGAATGGAAGACCACGAATTAACAAGTCTCAAGAAATCAAATTGCTTGGAATTTTATCAAGCAATGAAAAAACATCAAGACAAAGCAAGTGAAACATTCATGGTCACCCCTGACTACCAAGTAAACGAGGCATACGAAAAATGAAAACGTTCAGCATTTTCCACACCAATTTAAATTAAATGAAAAACTGAACGGTTTCAGGTTTCAACTTATGTAATTTTGATTTCTGCACCATGCAAAAAAATAAATTACAAATCCCATCGTTTGCCCACCCTACACAATGTAGCCTAAAATGTTCGCAAGACCTTAACATATTTAAATTTTAATTGAGAACATTGCAAAACTGCTAAATAGACATACGCATAAAATTTTGGACAAACATGCTTAAAACCTCACACAAATTGAGTGTTTTCATTGACCCTAAAAGATCCCTGGGCACACTGAAGACTTATCGCGAAGTATAGACAAACAAAATTATATAGAAATCAGTTAGTTACAACTTTTCAGAATTTTTTTTTTTTAATCCAAGGCATCACTTTTTAGTAAGCACAAAATGTCAATTTTTTCAATCTAAATCCGAAAATCACCTGTAGTGATGCAACCTGAATTTTCCCGGGAAAATCTGTTCCGTTAATTTTTCAATCATATAGTGCTAAATGTTTGTGCAAAATTTACAAAAATTCGAAGGTCTAGTTATTGAGAAAATTACCCATGAAAGAACGAACAGACGAACGGACACTGGTGAATTTACAGGTCCACCATTACATGATTTGGTGGACCAAAAAATATTTTTAATATAAACTATGAAAAAAACGGGATTAAAGATTAAATATATCATAGTGACAAATAATTACAGGAAAAGGATGGAGGTGTAATTTAATTTTTTAAAAATAAAGAAAAAGAGAGAAATTCGCAAGCAGAATTACGAAAATGTGAAAAGATGAAAACTTAACATGGCAATTTAAATTATTTTAAATTAAATGAAAGTAGAAGAAGCAGATGGCAAAACAGGGTAATAGTAATAATGAGAAAATAAAGAGGAAGAAGAAAAGGAACACGTTTGCAGCACATGAAAAGTATATAAAGAGTTAAGAGGTTAACATGATAAGAAAAATAGCATAGGTGAGAAAATAAGAGGATCCCCCATGACAGATAGGAGACAGAAAAGAGAAAGAATACGAGTGCAATAAGTAATGCTCCTTGCTCACTCTCCATAGAGGTAGCGTAAGGAAACTTGGCAGTTTTCATTAGTTTTTTTTTCTCTACATAGGAACCACACAGAGTTATGAATTTCTCCCATCGTTTGATGCAGCTCTGGAGACGGTTTTTGTAGACTACCCAAGGTTGGTCCTCCAACCACGACTTGACTTCAGAAATCAAGGCTGCATTATCTCGGAAACGTTTTCGTTTCAAAAAGAAATTCATGGCTGGGACGAGGTAAAAGTCAGAGGGTGAAGGTCAGGAGAGCAGGGAGGATGGGGAACGATTTCAAAACCACACGCCCGTGCTTGACTGGAATCTGGTCTCTTTATCATAGTGAATGATCCAGGTTTTTCTAGTGTGTGACCCAGGTTTCATCCTGTGTAATGAGTCTTTGGAAAAACTTTGACGCATCTTCTTGGCAAATCTCCAAATTCATCCTCAAGCACTCGACGGATTCTCGCTTCTGGAATGGTCTAGGCAACTTGGGAATCCATCTGATAGCCCTCTGATGAATATACAAATGGTCATGAATGATAGTTTCCTCAGATCATGTACTAATCCTGACACCGTAGGCTATTTGGCGAATTGTAATGCGCCGATCTTCCAAAATGGCAGCCTCAACTTGACGGACAGATTCTTCATCAATGGCAGAAGGAGGACGAACAGGTCTGGGAGCTGTTTCCACAGACTTTCGGTCCTGTTTGAATTCACGATGCCAGCGTTTTACAAGGTCATATGATGTGACATTATCACCATAAGTTTCTTTCATTTCATCAAAAGTCTCCTGTGGTGAGCGTCTTTCAAATACACACACCGGGTCACTGCTCGACATTCAATAGTCTCCATTTAACACATTACTCAGTTCAACCACCTGTAAAACAGCAACCACGATTAAATATATATATATATATATATATATATATATATATACATATATATATATATAAGTATGAATATTTTCTGTGTATCAATGAAATCTCTAAGCATTGTGGTGATTCCTTTGTATGAGCAAATGATATTGGATAATGTTGCGGATACAGTACACAACATATGGCATTAATTAATAAATCCTCATCCAATATTTTGCAAAGACCATGGGGAAACCTTTAATAATCAAAGTTTTACAAATTTACAAAAACATGTTTTTTAGAAATAATTTAGGCACAGCTTTAAAAAAAAGATTTAATAGATAATGCACGTAGAGAGAAAATTTTCATGCATTTTGTTTTATATAATTATAGGTTAATTGACTCCAGGTGATTTTAAATCAAGATTGAGGGTATATACGAGGGGCGTGCAATAAGTATTTCCCCTGAACAACTTTCCCGTATCTGATCTAGCTGAAATTTAGCGTGTGCAATAATTTATATCTCCACGGGTGAAGTGGCAAATTATAGCTCTGAACTAATTGTAGTTGCTGTTTTACAGATGTTTGAACTGGGTCAGGTGTGAAATGGAGCCTGTTGAATGTCGAGCAGTGATCCCGTGTTTGTAATTGACAGAACGCTCACCACATGAGAATTTTGATGAAATGAAATAAACTTATGGTGATGATGGCACATCATATGACCTTGTAAAACGCTGGCATCGTGAATTCGAACATGGCCGGAAGTCTGTGGAAGCAGGTCACAGACCTGTTCGGCCTCCTTCTGCTATTGATGAAGCATCTGTCCGTCAAGTTGAGGTTGCCATTTTGGATGATCGGCGCATTACTATTGGCCAAATAGCCCTAGATGTCAAGATTAGTATACGGTGTGAGGAAACTATCATTCATGACCATTTACATATGCATAAGATGGCTGCCAGATGGATTCGCAGGTTGCTCAGGCCATTCCAGAAGGGAGAACGCGTCGAGTGCTCGAGGATGAATTTGGAGATTTGACAAGAAGATGCGTGAAAGTTTTTCCATTGACTGATTACACAGGATGAAACCTGGGTCACACACTAGGATCAAGAGACCAGATCCCAGTCAATGCAGTGGAAGAAATTGGACTCACCACATCCAAAGAAGGCAAAGGTGCAGTATTCGCTGGCAAGTTCATGCTCACAGTCTTCTTGGGCTAGGACAAAGTAGTGATGACAGATTTCTTGGCAAAGGGTACCCAATTACAGGAGCCTTTTATGTTTCACTTTTGAGGAAGTTAAAGGAAGGGATCAAAATCAAGAGGTGGGACAAGATTAGCAAATGTACCCTCCTCCTGCAGGACAACGATCCAGTCCAAAACTCGCATGTCGCAAGGTCAGAAGCGCTGGCGTGTGGTTATGAAATCCTCACCCATCCTTTTCACTATCGAGACCTTAACTCTCTGACTTTCACCTTTTCCCAGCAATGAGGTTGTTTTTGAAAGGAAAGCGTTTTGGAGAAAATGCAGCCTTGATTTCTTAAGTTACGTCGTTGTTGGAGGACCAACCTTGTGTGTTCTACAAAAACGGTCTCCAGAACTGCATCAAACGATGGGAGAAATTCATAACTCTGTGTGGTTCCTATGTAGAGAAAAACTGTTAACTGTGCCAAGTTTCGTTGCTCTACTCCTATGGGAAGTGGGTCAGGGGTATTACTTATTGCACGCCCCTCGTATATACATATATATATATATATATATATATGTATATATATATATATATATATATATATATATATATATATATATATATATATATATATATATATATATATATATATATATATATATATATATATATATATATATGAATATAACCCTTAGGTTCTGGAGGATTTTTTAAACGATATGAATATACGCATGATGGTGCCCATTGTTCTTGTGGCTTAGTCTACAATTATATAAGCGATATTTGTCTCGAAGCTGTATGCGAATAACAGGGCAAGATGCATGGTTTTCTGACTCATTAGTTCTAAAGGATTAAAAATTGCATTTCAAGTCCACTTAAACCCTCAGTATTATATAATTCAAGTCACTACGGATTATAAAGTGTAATTGTATGAAAGTGCGAGATCTAATGAAGTAATTATAATTTCGTTTTATGTTAGTTGTTCCATCAAGTTATGAGATGTTTTCAGCTGCTTCGAAAATTAATAGCATTTCGTGTAGCGGCGGGAACATTGCGCATAGAATATGTTATTAATGATGAATATTACGCGCATTGGCTCTTAATATGCATAAAACATATTCTCTTAATATATATATATATATATATATATATATATATATATATATATATATACATATATGTGTATGTGTGTATATATATATATCTACACACATATATGTGTGTGTAAATATATCCATAAATATCTACACACACACGTATGTGTGTAAATATATCAATAAATATATATATTATATATATATATATATGAATATATGTACGTATATATATATATATGAATATATATATATATATATATATATATATATATATATATATATATATATATATATATATATTCATATATATTCGAAAAAATACTTTCCTTCTCATCAGAGGGTAGGAATTAGCAAAATTCGAGATCGGATTTTGCATGCAGAAATATTTGATGAAACAACAAATAATCAAAGATCTTACTTGAAAACAAAATAAGTTAAGCAGAGGGAATATGGTAAAGAAAAAGGGGATTACACATTAATGGATAATCTGGTGGAAGATAAAAAATCCAGTGACGGTAAAATCCAAATGTAAAACTTCAAGAAAGTTAAAATAATTTCCACTTGGATTTTACTTGTACAAATGGGAATTCCCTCTGCTTAACTTATTTTGTTTTCAAGTAAGGTATTTGACTTATTTGTTGTTTAATCAAATACTTCTGCATGGAAAATCCGATCCCGCATTTTGCTAATTCCTACCCTCTGATGAGAAGGAGAGTATTTCTGTCAAACTCCGCGGATTAAGGACAATCCATTTATCTAATGTTTCCT
Organism: Euprymna scolopes; assembly: GCF_053919585.1. Classification (NCBI taxonomy): domain Eukaryota; kingdom Metazoa; phylum Mollusca; class Cephalopoda; order Sepiida; family Sepiolidae; genus Euprymna; species Euprymna scolopes. The sequence goes on from NC_136486.1 coordinate 54,460,240, forward strand.
TTTAAGATTAAATATGTTTTTAACTCATTTCAAAGTGTTTTTTTTACATATTTCATTAACTGTTTGCTCATATTATTATTGGTATTATCGAACTTTTATTTCTGGCTGGGATATTTTTATAAATATTAATTCTTTAATATCTATAATTTACTTTAATTTTACCATCTTTGATCATTTTGGTGAATTCAATTGTAAGTTTCATTTTATATATATATATATATATATATATATATATATATATGTATATATATACCCATGTGAATATATATATATATATATATAAATATATGTATAAATTATATATATATATATGTGTGTGTGTGTATCCATATATATACGAGTATACCCTGTATAGTCCATCCGACTAATGTTGTCAGATATTTGTTGATGTAATATATATATATATATATATATATATATATATATATATATATATATATATATAAACATAATAATCAAGATGAATTCGATATATTTCAAAGAAGAAAAAAACGTATATACCATTGCCAATAATAGCATTTCATTATAATGAGGGAAATATTTACATTTTTTCCGTGTATGTTGCGTTATTGATTATATAGCATTACCAATTGTCATTTTGTATTAGGTAAATGAAGAATCATTGCCAGTTTTAGGATTATCTGATATAATCGTCCAAATACTTAATGCAATTACATAAAATGTACCCGCGCAACATTTTTAGGTACGTCAACAATTCTCGAGAAACTATATTTAAGCTTTCACATTACATCAACCAATATCTGACAACATTAGTCAAATGCACTATACAGGGTACGAAAGTTCTTTGGAAACACTTACGTTTTTGTAAGGTAAATCAAAACTATACTTTAAACTGTTTTTTTTCCGTTCAGAAGCTACCATGTCAGATACTGCCAGGAATCATAATCTAAAACCAGACGCTGTAATATCTAGAGTAACTGAGGACACATATTAAAAAAATCTGATCCAAACATGCAGTCGTTTCGGACTCGTGTAGAGTCAGTTATAGAAGACGGAGAAGGATATATACAGAATATAACGTATCTAAATATTATATTTATTAGTTTTGTTTTTTGTAAGAAAATGTAAATTTCAACGACTTAAGTTTAAGTTTCTTGTTTTGTAGGGTTTAAGTTGTGCTCAAGTACCTTAGCCATCTTTTATTTGCGTTGACAAAACTGTCTAGAAAAATAGGGTCATGGTTTCATTTGTGAGTCACAATTTTACAGGGCGCCTCAAACCTATTTTATATAAAAATAACTATTAGAAAAAAGGGATTACTTTTGCACATGCCTAGGGTGCATTTAGCACACACACACACACACAACAACCCCCACACACACACATATATATATATATATATATATATATATATATATATATATACATATAGCAACTATATTATTGTAGATGCCACAACTTTTTTACATAGTAATTAGCATCGGGCGATACGCTTGGATTTAACCGTACATAACTTTAAAACCTAATACATTCATTTGTCACGTCAAAAACAGTGGCCGAGATAATCTTGGTCTTAGCGCTATTGCAGCCCATTTACTCATATAAAGAAGCATTTCGAAGAAAAATTTTTGTTACAATAGATTACAAATTTATTTTTTTGCCGTTTTTAAATACACAGGGTAGAAAATGCTCAGTCAACATATTAATGTACTTTGTCAAATTAATTCGACCATGCAAGTGAACTATATGCCCTGGACCATTGGTACTAATAATTACCAACACAAAAAACTGACTTTCCGCCACCTTGTAGCGTTGAAACTGAGTACATGAGATAAAATCCTTCTTCTTTCCTCAGACGGGCGTACTGCTTACCATCACTGCATAGCCTATTGTACTTGTTTTCGTCGCTAAAACCACTTTTGACCTGTATGAAGAGTCATGGTCTTCATTGCATCTTACGAAGTCCAGATAGCTGTTTCCAGTCTTTACAGAATTCATTGACTTGCGTTTTGCAACATATCGTCGCAAATTAAATTCTTTTAATCGATTCTTGACAGTAGAAAGAGGGCAGTTTTCAACAAAGATACACTGTGGTTGACTTTGGGGAGTCGCGCCAACCTGTTTCTTAGGATGTGAATCTTGAGAGCATTGTCTTCCTGTCAGAAGTAACTCTAGTACGACCAGATATAGAGGCATCACGGTACACTGCCGGTGTTTTGGTGCTTTTGCAAAGTCTTTCGAACCGTTTCCTTATCACATTTAACTATGCGGCCGATTTCTTGATCGGATCAACCAGAACGGTTATTAATGAACTCTTTACGATCACTAAGAGGAAATCGTTGTATATGGACTAAATGTTACGTTGTATATCCTGGGACAACAAACATTTCCATTATAGATGCTTTGTGTCCTGTTGGTAGATATTTAAAACTGATTTAGAGGCGATAATTTTTGCTGGTTTTAAGCGAATTTGTTTCTGTGGACTTTATTTTTGCCTCCTCAATTTGAAGTTATTCTTAAATTGACGTAAACCCAGAATATTTCAAGGAAAAATTCAAATATGAGCAGATAAAATTATATAGAAATAAAAGGTCAATCAAATGAGGTATAGGTTGTAAAAAACAGTTACATTAAAACTGAAATTAGATGGACATTTCGGTGCGAACCTTTTTTGCCGTCACTGTAGTTCTTCAATATGTAGCCATTTTTTAATCCATTTTTGTAGTCTTTTTGTATTCTTGGAGGTTTCACGTGCAATATTATTACTATCAGACGTTTTATATGCTGCATAGCTTTACATAAATCACCGAAACTAAAGATTTGGCAACAGCAAAACAGAGTGAGGAAATATGTTGAAAGATTATAAAAGTGAACACATATAATCGTTTTATATTAACTTTATATTAGCTTAAAAAATAAAACGATTCGTTAAATCGAGTGAAAAACAAAAAACATTAAATTTTGTGAATATAAAAAACAAAAAACATTAATTTTTTTTTTTTAAAAACATTAAATTTTGTGAATATAAAAATGTAAAAATGATTAGAAAAAAATCAATCGCATGGAAAAAAGAACGGATGGAGTGTGTGGAAATTATGATCAGAATAAAAAGCACTAAACTAATCAGATTACTTATGAAATCCACAGACAAAACATTATAAGAAAGGTGGTGAGTACATAACAAGAAAAATGTCATTCTCGAAGAGGCATATATTTTGCCAACAAACTGTGAATAATAACATTAAAGTATACCTAAGAGCTAATACGTAATATACACTTATAAAGAATACTAATCATAATAAATGAAACCTTTAATAAATAAAATAAATTCATAAAAATCATCATCAACCATTACACTCAGTGGTTTGTTGGACAGTAACAAATCCCCTTTACTTGCTCCTATCGTGAGCCAGACTACCCAATTTACACCGAGAATGCTGCATAGCTTTCCTCGCCCTTTCCACTGTTCTTCTCCATGTTGCTCTCGTACTTTTCCTCTTCCTTTTCCCATCTAACGTCCAGTGAAGTACTTTTCCTGTGACTGATTGTGAGTATTTCCGGAGAGAATACACAATCAAACTTGTTTGCATAGAAGATCCTCATAATCACACAAATAAACAAATCTAGAAAAATTCCTAATACAAGCATTGAAAGGAAAAATATGGCACTGAGAGATACAGAGTAAATTAGGAATACAGAAAAGAGAGAGATACAGGATCAAATGACATAAGAAAAATTGGAAGATTCATAAGGATGACAAGATAAGGATAAATTAAACACTTAGGACAATGATGGGAAATGAACACGTAAACCGAGGAACTGAATCCCTTATAACTGCAGAACAATTAGACGCGACAAGAACAAACCACATCAAAGCGAAGATCGACAAAACACAAGAAAACAACAAATGTTGACTCAATGAACGAAGAGACGAAATGATAACCAATATAGTAAGAAAACGCAGCAAAAAATGTCCGAAAAATAAATTCAGGGATAAACACAATCAAATGGGGAGGTCAGTACACTGGAAATTATGCAAACAACTTCACCTCGAAAGCACAGACAAAATGGTACACCCATAAGCCAGCAACATTACTTGAAAACGAGAATCATAAAATCATATGGGGCATGGAAAAAAACAGACAACCTCATCCAAGCATGAATACTTGATTTCGTAATAATTAACAAGAAAAAAGCTTTGCCAAATCGTGGATATTGCTCTTCCAGCTGACCACGGGCTTATATAAAAAAAGAAAGAAGAAAAAAAAGGGTCAAACTCGAAAGCTTAAAGGATTTCGAATGACGGAGAAAATCAAGATAATATCTATAACAGTAGGAGCACTAAGAACAATTCCGAAAAGTTTTGAAAAATAATGGCAGAATTCGGAATCAGAGGAATGGCTGGAAATATACAAAAAATAACAATAATGAAAACAGTTGAAATATTAAGGAAAACACTTAAATGCGGATACTAATACACATCAGCCACATGCTCGGGCCAGACAAACTGCTGCAGAGGCAAAGCATGATGACAATTACATGGAACCAGGAACATTGGAGTTCTCTATGCCCTCCACTACCTCCTTTCATTGCCCCGTCACCTCCCCACAAAAAGTTTGTTGCAAAATAGCCGAGAAGAATCAAATCATACCTCCGCTGGACAAGTGCGAAGAGAAATTAGGGATTGAGAAGACTCATTGTCATTCGAATTCGAGTGGAGACCAATGACAGCTGCCAGCGAGATATCAACGGCGAGCGGCCGTTGCAATAACGCAATTTAATTTGTAAATGCTATCGAAGGAGGTTGAGAGTACGATAAATCTGGAAAGGCACTCAGCTTTCAGTGAACACCGACGGATTTTTTTTTTTAAAACAGCTATTTCATGACCTATGTGAAAGCTCCTAGTGTGTCAATAATAAGAATGAGAAACTAAATAACTCTGACAATCAGAAAACGATTTTTGGCTAAATAATTTCCGGATATAATATACTTGCTGTTGTGGCTCATTTAAACTTGTGGTTTCACTATTGTTGAATTTACACTTTAAGTCTACAGAAACAAGATGAAATTTCCAATAGATTTTATGGAAAAACGAAAACTGAGACTAAAACGAAATACAAAACCTGCATACTACACTATTCATCGAAGTTTTAAAAAAATGTATAAAAACATTCATCGTTTATTTATTTTCAATGTAATTTTTCAGAATACGGACGGATATGTTTTATTTAGTTCTTTTTTTGTTCTAAACTAAATTTAAGGTTTACGTAAAAAAATAGTTAAAAGAAAATGATACATATTTTGAAAAAAAAACACATTTAAAATGAATCAAATTGGTAATGTTTAATATTTAGGAGGATACTTGTACACTTTAATGAAACCATTAAAGAATGAAAATATAGAAAATAGGTTACATTGCACGTACTCTATATGGAACGAAGTTCTCCGGAAAAAATCACTTAATTTTATCAGGTAGTTTATTTTTTACAGCGAAAAACAATTTGTCATGATACCGAGCAAAAGGTTCGATTTTTAGAAAGAAAAGCTAGTATAAAAAATGGGGAGAGAGAATCGGCTCTTTATATTCTGTTATTTCCCGCTGGCGTGTTAAACAACTTCCATAATGGTTGCCTTTAACGTGCTCTCATAAGAACGTGGTTTTCAGCTGTAAAAAAAAAATACTACTCGATCAAATTAATTTTTTTTCGGAGATCTTCAGTCCAAAACGGATACGTACAATATAACCTTTTTGCGATATTTTCATTTTTTTAATTACTTGATAAAACTGTACATGTACCTTTAGGAGTATATGTAAAATGTGAACTATAACATTTTAAAATATGAAATTGAAGTTTTATTCAATGTGTTGATAAATAAATATTTGGAATAATATTTTCTTTTTCATCTGTTCGATGGAAAACACTTTTTTATGCCAAAAGACACGCTATGGTCTCTTAGTCGTATACTCGTATGATATTATTAGGTGTTTTAGATACCGTATTGTTATTAAATAATTAGGTGAAATTTGAAAAAAGTCCAGCCGTATTGTAAATTGCATGTGTAAAACAAATTCATAAATAAAACTGTTATTGCTTTTATAAGAGAAACAGAAAAATACCGATAGGACTAGTAGTAGTGTCATAATAATCATATAAAAGTAGTAGTCGTAGTGCTAGTAGTAGTAGTACTATTAGTAGTCTATTAAAAAATAAGAGACAGTCGGGAACGAATAAATAGAGAAAAAGGGGAAATAGTACACAGACCAAAAAGGGAAGGAACTATTAAAATAATGCTTAAGTAAGTAAAAAGGTTTTGGTTTAGAAAAAAAAGAGCAAACAAACAAATCGAATGCAGTAAATTATTTTATAACTAATAATGCTACAATAATAGAATGCAGTTAATGATTTTCTTTGTTCAAATGCCAAAAGCGGCAAATAATCCGGTTAAAAGTTGTCTCTAGTGAAACAATGTTACAAAAGAAAATGGTATATGTTTGTTATGCTTCATGTTTACTTCAAATGCCTTTTTACATGTTCGAAAATACAAACTCATATTTGTACATTTTCTTATATTCATATGTATATTGTGCTACTTGTTGTGGTCTATTCCGTTATTCTGTTAGCTAAGCATGAAAAGAGAGCGGGGGTCGATTTACATTTTTCAGATTACGTAATACGTATTGTTATTATTATGACGATGGATATTTTTACGACAGTGGATATTTTTCGGTTACGTTTTGGTATGTAGGGAGAAGAATAAATGCAAGGAGTAATTTAATGAGGAAGTGCCTATTCGGTACTATCTATGTTTGATTACGTTTTGCATAAAAAACATAAATTCTAATGTTTATTAAACGGTGAATATATTTGGGTATTAATGGAAGCAAACACGGTGCAGTATTTATTAGAATTTTAATAATTTGCGTAGAAATCGTAATGCTGTTTTCTCTACAGTGTCAGAAGTTTAAAAGAACTCAATCCATCTTATTAATATAGAGATATTGGTTTGCAATAACATTTAAAATAAAGCAACATCGCTCGGTTATGCTCTCAAGTAAAACGTTTATTTCGAACTGATCCCCACTGTGGCAAATATAACCTGGAGTTTATTTTATACATCGGATTATTCTTGTGCGGTGATAAAACGTCAGCAATGCATATTATATGTTAGTCCGTATAAGAGTTTTACATTTCTTCCAAACAAACTGTTCATTCTTTAATTCGGATTAGTCGATAACCGATATTTTATTACTTATCGATGGCATTACGAGAGAAAACTTTTCTACGAACACTTCCAGTTGTATAATGTATGTTTTTATAACATCCTTAAAAAAGCATGAACGTTTTGAAGTTCATACGGAACGTACTAACACACATAGACGTAGATGTAAAATGTATTTTTTTAATATATATAAGTAGATATTTAGATTACTAGGCCCGTAGATGGATAGCACGTAATATTTATCAATTAAAAATGTGTATATCAGTTAGTATTCTGCTGAGAATTAATGTCATTATTAAAGTTTATGGATATATATATATATATTTGTCGTACATAGAAAAGTGGAAGTAACGGACATGCCTTCACCTATTCGCATGTCTGAGTGAGGCAGGAACTAATTATATGTTATATCTACAGTGTCAGGTAGAGTGATAGGGAATTTCCCTGAGGAATTCGTAAGGATGAAAGACTGCAGAGTAAATTCACTATTCACCAACTCACCATTCACCATCCTGAAGTGATTTGACGCGCTAATATTGCAGAGAATGCAAACGGCTTACATAAGCAAGACCACAATAGTAAATTGCTAATACGAAAACTGATTAAAAACCATTTTTGAAAATAGCGATGAATATTTGAAATGAGATAATTTGTGTTGCGACGCAAACTCCTCGCGTTCTTTATGCTCAGACATGAATAATGACACATATAAACAATTTAGTGATAAAATAATACTCTCACTACATATAGTATTACTGCGTCTCCTTCCCCCTCCATCTAGTACTATTACTACTACAACAAATACTGTTAATACGATTAATAAAATCAGACAACACTTATGAGTCTACGCAATACGGCCTTTAACTATACTCTCTACATTTTATCTCTTTATAATTATACATACAATATATATATATATATATATATACACACACATTCACATTTTTTTATTTAAGTCCTATGTTAAACGCTGTATTAATATTCATAGTAACTGCAGATAGTGCGCCACGATGATTTCTTATTAGGGCAGTTTGTAAAAATGCTTGATTTTTCAGAATGCTTTGAAGTTGACCGGAACCTAACAAACCATTTCCCTACATATTGGATTTCAACCCCGATAATACTGGAAATAGTTGATTACTACTAAAAAATACCCAGATAATACATGTGTTATCGTATTATGTGGAGACAGTCATACCTTACTTTTTCGTTTTCTAATTCCCCAGTTTTCATATTGAAATAAAATAAATCTGTTACTTATTTTCATCATATTGATTTTGTATTTTTCTCGCCTAATTAATTCATAATGTGGCGTTATAAATAATCGATTACGTTTCTCCAATAATAATGTGTATAAGTAAATACAAAATATAATAGCAATCGCAATTGCACTACTTGTATGATACAAGTTAGAATTTTACGGTCTTATTACTTGAAAAAAACACAAAAACATCGTTTTTGTCGATAATATTTCACATTTTGTCGGCATTCTTAAGGCGGATAATTATGTTTCCGTTGCACTACTAAATTAGTACAGCTTTATTTCCTTCGAGTGTATTATGACCAACGATGCGTATTGTCTCAACGCTGCTCCTTTTTTATGTTTTTTTTTCTTTCCGTGACGCTCATTTAATGTGTATTAGTGCATATTATAGTTTCTCTCTGTTCTCGACATCGGATCGTATGTTTAATTATTTGCTCAAACCACCTTCATAAGTTCCTGGTTGATTTTTATATCTCTGACCCTCTCCTATGTCCTATATAGTTGCTAATCGTGCTTAACATGGAATTTTATTACATGACACCTTTTTAGTTTACCTTTTGGTCACAAGATCATGCTTAGTCGTATGAGGAAAATGATAAAATCAACATAAATACACGCGTTTCTCATGTGTTCCTCATGAATAGCATATTATACACTTTTGTTGGCCAGCCTCTTTAGCACTGCATACACAGTTTCTTTTTTTAATAGGATCACATTTTTGTAAGCCTAAAAAGTCCTAGCAATAAGAATGACGCAACCGTCTATTTTTTTAAGACTGTGGGGAAAATAGAGACGGCTTACCGCAAAAACTTGATCGGACATGTCTTTTGTTTGTGCTGAAAATTAAAAAGGGAAACATTAAAGATAGCAACCGTGGTCTTTTAATGTCCACGGCCTAAAAAACTTATTTCAAAATCGCATCTCACACGTAATTTTAAGCTGTGCCCGGGCAACACGACAGCAGGTTGCTAGTTAGGGCAGATTCGTTAAACCTGTGTATAGTGAGCATCGTTGTGCTACTCGTCGGATTTCTTGTATAACATGTGTAGAGTGAACTTTGTTGTGAGACTCGTCGGATGTCTTGATACAACATGTGTAGAGTGAAATGTGTTGTGCGACTCGTCGGATTTCTTGATACAACCTATGTAGAGTGAACTGTGTTGTGAGACTCGTCGTATTTCTTTATACAACCTGTATAGAGTAAAATTTGTTGCGCAACTCGTTGGATATTTTGATACAACATGCGTATAACAGACTTTGTAATGCGACTCGACGGATCTATTTATACAACATGTGTAGCGTGAACCTTGTTTGTACGACTCGTCGGATGTCTTGATACAATTTGTGTAGAGTACACTTTTTTTGTGCGACTTGTGTGACTTTTCCAATTCATAGACCTTTTTTTAATTTATCTTATGTTTTCTACAGGTCCACACATCAAGTAAATTATTTTTCTTATAGTAACATCAAAATTCTTAGGCCAATCTTTTTGTTTAAGTTTAGTCTGTTCTATTGCACAATTTATATTTTTCTAAGCCTGATTCTTATTTTTTTTAATCGTAGCAATGATCTATATGTACATTTTTATTTACATATTGCCAGTTCTGTCGCTTGCACGGATATGAATGGGTTTGCGATTTTTCCTTGCAAGCATCTCGTCAGTATAAATATCCGCAAACTTTAATCTCAACCATTTCTTTTAAATCTATTTCATGTTGTTTTAGCTGCAACCCTCCTCCTATTATCTTTATTCTTCACTGTTTCAACGTTGTTGATGCTGTATCGAAAATGTATTATAGTGTTTTTGTCATTATCATATCGCCCCAAAAAAGGCACAGAACCACTTAGTTGTAAGGAGCTATTATTTGGAACCCGATTTACAGGGATTATATTAAGCGAGTTGGACAGTAAGATGGATGATTACATTACGCATAACTTTCTGCACGTCTAAACAGTCAGAGATGCAGGGGACTGGAAGGGTAACCCCATTCAGCAGTCCAATGGAAAAACCTATCCGAGTATAAAGCTTGACACCATCTAATGGTGTCTGCAATGAGGGGTGGGTTTTGCTATTTGCCAGATTTGTCGAGGGTATTGTCGTCGAGGAGGTACTAGTGGTCGGGATTCGTCAGAATACTTTACAAGTGTTGCTGACTTGCCTGCTAATGGGTTTATTATATCCACAAGGTACCTGCTCAATGGGTGGCATGCTGAGCCTCGGCAGCTCACTAGTGAGGCACTAGCAGTAATTCAACACAAACTAGCTGCGGACCTGTCCATAGAAGAGCGCACACGTGACCCATTGCCAAACTTAATTGAAATGCTGACATTCTGCATAGAAACAACCTCCTTCAGAATGGGTACTGACCTATATCGACAAGAGGAGGGGCTAGCTATGGGCTCGCCATTATCACCAGTGATGGCGAACATATATATGGAATACTTCGAAGACATAACCTTAGTTTCAGCTCCCTTAAAGCCATGTTCCTAAGATACGTTGATGACACCTTCATACTCTGAACCCATCAGGAAGACATCCAGGCTCTCCTAGATCATATGAGCTCAATAAGACCATCGGTACAGTTCACAATGGAGAAAGAAAAAGATGACCAACTGGCCTTCCTTGATATACTCATATCACGCACAGAGCATGGGTTTAAGACATCCGTATATCGCAAGCCTACCTTCACCAGGCAATACCTTAACTTCAACTCCCATCACCCATACAGTATCAAACATGGCATCGCACGCTGCTTACAACATCGAGCAGAGACAATAAGTAGCGACACCATTACATACCACCAAGAAATGGTCAGGTTGAAGCATACCCTCCGTCGAAACAACTACCCCGATGGCATACTATCCACCAGATGTGTTAATAGTATAAGAGAGAAGAACAAAACCCAAAAAACTCCAACGGTCTGCCTACCATACATACGAGGCATCTCCGAAAAGATTCAGAGAATATGTGCCCCCTACAACATCAGGACGGTATTCAATAGCGAGTCAATACTCAAACAACACCTGGTACGAAAGAAGCCCCGCATGGAGGTGAACAGGACCAAGAACTGCATATACTCCATCCCATTAAGTTTCAGAAAGGTTTACAAGGGAGAAACATGCCGTCCTCTTAAAGTAAGTGTGGAAGAACACCGAAAAGCGGAAACTAAAGGGGGCGGAAAAATCGGGTATAGCCAACCATGTCTGGATGGAGAGGGGGGCCATCGCCCCCTATGGGATGAAGTAAAAATAATAAACAGAGAGACTCACTGGAAAGTGAGAAAACTTTAAGAAACAGCTCAGATGCTCGGGCATAACAACCTACTTAGCAAACCAAGCATAGAACTGAATGCAATTTTGACACCTCTCATAGAGAGAGAAAACCTTGAATAACAACATAGGTTTAACATTAACAAAGCCAACTAAGAATTGTCCCAGTGGTCCTCGACGTTGTATCAAAGTTTACAGTTAGCCAAATGTGCTGCAGTCCGAACACGGTGCCCCCGTAATAATAATAAGGGTTGGGTTCGAGACTCCTAACAAACGGTTCCCCAGTTCGATACAAAAAACACCTGATGAAGGCCGGAGGACAAAAACGGCCGAAACGTTGTGACTATAACAACCAATATGAGGAAGTCAGTCCGACAATCTCAATCAATGATATGTGTGTGTATATACACTTCATATCAAATTATTAACGAGTTTACATTTTTTTTACTATTAAAGAAACACGTGAAAAACATCCATGAAACATTGAGGATGTAGTTACAATACTATTCAGCTACTCTAGTCCGAAAATAAAAGTATTTAAAGCAGTGTTAGTGAAACTACGGCAAAATATAAGAATATATGTCGATTTCAGTGTATCAAGTTATTAAGGCGGTTGGGATAAAAACACAATATACCCATGACTTTTTATTGAAATAATGTTCATGTATTAAATGAACAAGGAAATTCGTTAGAACACAATAACTACACATCACATTCTACGGTGACATAAACAGTACCGCATATGAGACCCTTTTTATGCATGACTTGTAAAAGGCGTCTAATTGCATCAAATCGTCGTTTCATAATACTCCAAAGGTTATCCATTGGGTTCAAGTCTGGTGAGTTTGCTGGCCACTCAATCGTTCCTCGCACAGAGAACCCCAGTTCTGGTAAATGCTCTTTGCTTTTGTTTGGTGCACGTGAGGCAGCATAAAAATAATGGTTCTTCTGAACGTCAACCTTTGCTTCTTCAGCCATCGTTCAAAGTGTTTCTTTCAGAAAAGCTATGTAAGTATTTGACGCCATTTTACGCCTTCTGGTACTCTCTCTGGGCCAACTAAAGTACCTCCGACAATCTCAGCGCAAATCATTATCCCACCACTAAATTGTTGGAGACTCAAACGCTGATGATGATTTCATCCATCTAAGGCCAATCCCTTGGCCAGCCATCTGGGAGATCAAGAGTGACACGCACTGCATTCGTGAACGAAACTTCGGAAAAATCCGTTTTATGTTGTCCTCTGCCCATTTTTCTCGGTTTTGTGTGTGAAATTTCTTTAATTGAGGCTTTGTAACGGCTTAAGAGACTCTGCCACTTATTTAAAAAAAAAAAAAACGACATCGAGTACTTTTTGAGACATTTTTCAATCCAGCTTGATCCAAACTTCCCGCCTTCTCTGACCAGAGTTCTTAACAACGTCACGTTTAATTTAGAGTAGATGACGGCGTGAAACCACCGTAGATTTACCTTTATCAGCTATCTTAATAAACTTTGTAGGGGCCTTTAAAAAGCCCTTCACAGTTTGATGGTACCTTCCTATCATTTTCGATATTTCGAGGGTAGTTTTAACCTTTTTCTCTATAATAGGACTCTTTTTATAACAACTCAATCCTCCTATACGACCCATATTATTGACGAAACAAACTGCCTTGTAAATAATTTTACACACTTACAATACCATGGATTCAGCAATTACGATGGCAAGTTTTTTACATTGCACGGAACGGTACAAAAGTTTCACAGCACGCGCAGCTCAGCATTGCCAACGTTTCCGAAGCTTTTAATAAACAACTACCAGTAAATTTCTGAAACTAATAAAAAATTATCTCGTAAATAATTTGACACGCAGTGTATATATATATATATATATATATATATATATATATATATATATATATATATATATATATATGTGTGTGTGTGTGCGTGTGTGTGTGTGTGTGTCGTTTCTCTATATTATGTATACGAAAAGAGCATACAAGTCTACCGACACGAAAAAACGTACAAGCGTTTTCGTGTGACAGGACGTCTCCTGGGATTGAATGAAGGTCAACGCATTTTTGACCGTCCCATGTATTTATTGCCACCGAAATAAGTGAAATCGACCATTTTTAATCAACTCAACAGATTGTTTGTTCTAGTAAGATGCCATCGCAGTGTACACAAAATAGACCTCACATGCCTCCACACAATACATTGCACTATAGCGAAAAACTGTTTATTATACACAGTTTTCTCTAAATAATGAGCCATGCAAGCGTCAAGCAAAATTGCACAAGTGTGCTCTAGACGGAAAAATTCTTTTCGTCGGGCCTTAGTCTTATACATGCATTTTAAGTTTAACACCTGTAGCCTAAACAAAACATTGCTAGTTGTTTGGTAGAGTCGGTTTATTAGTCGCTTTTATTACTATATATAGATTATTGATAAGTCACTTGTACCAACTTCTATTGAGATCAAAATAAGAGAACACCCCGTACCTGGTCGAAAAAAGTTTGTTAAATCGCAAAGCAGTTAAAATTATCGAAAATTCTACTTTAACCTAAAAATTGAAAAAGGTGATGGGTGGAGACAGTATATTAGATTGCCAGGCGCTGTCACTTTTATCTATGTTTGATTGTTAAGAATAATGCATTAAATTGTACTGACACAAAAAATCAAACAAAATTTTATCTCTGAGAGAACAAAAACTACGTACGAACGCAAATTAAGCACATTATGGAGCTATTGTATAATAAAAAAATAAATATTTTTTATACCCAGATAAATGGATATAAAAAACAAAAAAAAATATTAATATTTTTTATACCCTGATAAATGGATACAAACAAATAAAACATATTATTCGTGACGGAAAGAAAATATCGTATTACAAACAATTGCAATAATATCGTCGAGTAAATGATATGTACTAAATAAGATGTTATTCTGTACTAAATAAACTGCTATTATGTACTAAATAAGATGTAATATACTAAAGAAGATGTTATTATGCACTAAATAGATGTTATTATTCACAAAATAAGATGTAATATACTAAATAAGATGTCATTATGTACTAAATAAGATGTCATTATGCATTAATAAGATGGCATTATGTACTAAATAAGATGATATTGTGTACTAAATAAGATGCTATTATGTATTAAATAAGATGTTATTATATACTATTATTTTATTATGTACTAAATAAGATGTTATTATGTGCTAAATAAGATGTTATATACTAAATAAGATGTTATTATGTACTAAATAATATGCTATTATGTACTAAATAATATATTGTTATGTGTTTAAAAGATGTTATTATGTACCAAATAAGATGTTATTATGTATTGTTATGTTATCATGTACTTAATAATATGTAATTATGTAATATTTTGTTATTATTAATAAGATTTTTTATGTACTACATAATATATTATTATGTATTAAAAGATGTTATTATGCACTAAATAAGATTTTATTATGCACTTTTATGTTATTATGTACTAAACAAGATGTACTTATGTATTAGTATGTTATTATGTACTAAATAGCATGTTATTATATACTAAATAATATGTTATTATGTACTTTTATGTTATTATTTACGAAATAAGATGATATTATGTACTAAATAAGATGTTATTATGTACCAAATAAGATGTTATTGTGTACTATTATGTTATTATGAACTAAATAAGATGTTATCATGTACTAGTTTGTTTGTTATGTACTAAATAAGATGTTATTAAGCACTAAATAAGATGAAATTATGTACTATTATGTTATAATGTACTAAAATATGTTATCAAGTACTAAATAAGATGGTACTATTTACTAAGCAAGATGTTATTATGCACTAAATAAGATGTAAGTATGTACTAAATAAGATGGTATTATGTACTGAATAAGATGTTGTTATGTACTAAATAAGATGTTATTATGTACTAAATAAGATGTTATTATGTACTAAATAAGATGTTATTATGTACTAAATAAGATGTTATTATGTACTAAAAAAGATGTTATTATGTACTAAATAGGATGTTATTATGTACTAAATAAGATGTTATTATGTACTGAATAAGATGTTATTATGTACTAAATGAGATGGTATTATGTACTAAATAAGATGTTAGTATGCACTAAAAAAATGTTATTAAGTACTGAATAAGATGTTATTATGTACTAAATCAGATGTTATTATGTACTAAATAAGATGTTATTATGTACTATTATGTTATTATGCACTAAATATGATGCTATTATGCTCTATTATATTATTGTGTACTAAATAAAACGCTATTATGTACTAAATAAGATGTTATTATTTACGAAATAAGATGTTATTATGAAATAAAAAGATGTTATTATGTACTAAACAAGATCTTTTATGTACTAATTAAGATGAGTTATGTACTAATTAAGATGTTAATATGTAATAAACAAGATGTGTGTATCTACTAAATAAGGTGTTAATATGCATTAAATCAGATGTTTATGTACTAAACAGGTGGTGTATGCACTATTATGTTATTGTGTACTAAATAAGATGATATTATGTACTATATAAGATGATATTTTTTACTAAATAAGATGGTGTTAAGTACTAAATAAGATGTTATTATGTACTAAATAAAATATTATGTACTAAAGAAGATGGGTTTATGTACTAAATAAGAGTGTGTTATGTAATAAATAAGATGTTATTATGAACTATTATGTTAATATTTACTAAATAAGATGTTAATATGCACTACTATGTTATTGTGTACTAAATAAGATCTTGTTATGTACTTAATAAGATGGCATTATGTACTAAATAAGATGCTATTATGTACTATTCTGTTATTTTGAACCAAATAAGATGATTTAAGTAACCGTAATAGTAGTGATTCCTTAATTTTAGTTTCGGTTCTCAGTAGCATTATAGAGATATCATTATTATTTCAGTAATAACGCAAATAACACACTTGCTCTTCAAGTTTTTTAGGCTACATTTTAAGGCTTGCAGGTATTATAATGCTTACAATAGAGCTCAGAAGGCTTAATTTTTTCCATGGTACCATAAACAATTGTGTTCTTTATACGTGTATTAACTTAAATCCAGTACTTATCCGCAGGCCTCGTTTAGTTTAATTAGTGCTTGCAATTAGGGCCTTGATTTTTCATCTTTTATAGTTTATCGTATGTATATTAGCTACTTGGAAAAATAAATCGCTTCCTGGGCGCAGGGAAAATCTGCCTTATATTGTTATTGAATCCGAATTAGATAAACATTTAACCCTCGACGTCCATTTGAAGTTATTTTGATTTTTGTTTTACTTTCACTGTACACTAATGATTTCTGTGTCTTATATTAATGCTTTATCATACAGGTGTTTCACAAAGTCAGACATACAACACGTGTGTTCAAAATAAATCCTAAATTCATCAGTACCTTGTCATTTATGTTTATTGGCCAAGATTTCTTAAACAAAATATTGGAGTCATATAATCTTTTAATACTCTCTAAATAATATCTGTTTAATAATTTGTTCTCAATCCTCTGTATAAAAAGGTGCCTTCAAAAATGCATTACTGTATTTGAAGCGTTGTAGATTTAAAATTCATAAGTATTTAATATTCGAAACATAGCTGGTAGGGTGTATAAGGTATTTACACGCTGTTTTTTAGTATATATGAAATCTAAAAGTCCTCAACGTATTAAATAGAACACCCACACCCACCCACACACCCAACACACACATATAAATATATATATATGCATATATATATATATATATATATATATATTATAAATAGCTATATATATATATATCTAATTATCGCTCTCTATTTCTATATCTCTCTTTCTCCCTCTGTCTCCCTCTCTCTCTTTCTCTCTCTCTCTCTCTCTCTCTCTCTATATATATATATATATATATATATATATATATATATATATATATATATATATATATACTAGCAAATGTAACCGTCGTTGACTGGGTTCAAAAACAGCCTACATAAAATGGACTCTGATTTATGACATTATGATAGGTTAAGAAAAGGAAGGGTTGAAAAGAGATAGCTTCGAATTTGGGGGCATCCAAACCAAAGTAAAATATGATCAAAGTAAGAATAAAATAGATAAACCCCATAATTTATTATACCATACCTGTTCACACTGACACACATATCACAATATTCTGTGGTTCTATATTTAAAAAACCTTGGTGAACTTTGTGATATATTTCCATTCTATGGAGGTCAGGCGCGGAAGAAAACCCCATAGTTGTATTATACAATATTTTTTCAAACTTAAAAATAATTATTTAAGTATACTTTCGCAGATAGATATGAAAAGTATTTATTAAAGTGTGTGCCTATTTCCAATATATGGAGGCCAGGCGCGAACGCAGACCAAACAATTTTATTATACCATCCCTAGTTAAGTCAAAACATACTTATCAAAGTATTATTATGTACATCTATATATAAAAAAAAACCCACTGGTAAACGTTTTTTTTAATTTATTTTTTATTTCCATACGTTGTGGACCAGGCGAGGACGAAGACCCCACAATTTTAATGAATCATCATTATGTTAGATAAAACATAATCATTCCTGTGTCTCGATACATCTATCATTATCTGTGATCAGTTTTCTATAATAGTAAAACATATAGGACCCTATTCGTTACCAGACATACAGACAGACGTTTAGCTTGATATATATATATATATATATATATATATATATATATATATATATATATATATATATATATATATATACTACTACTATTTCAGCTGTGCGTTGCCACGGTGAGGTTTATGTTGAGCAAAATAAATAAAAGTGGAAGTAGGAAGGCAGGCTTGAAACCGTAGCGTGAAGGAGGCAAAGAACGGGGAAAAACGTGACGTATTTACTGTTACGAACACCGTCAAACCGTGAGTGACGTAGGTTTTACTTAAGGCTAGACAATCAAAAAGAGAGGATGACTTTCGAAAATATCGGCGAAAAAAACGACCTCTCCCTGTAGAAAAGGGCGAAGAGGAGGGTAAAGAAGCTAATGTTTTTAGCCAATTGTTCGGTATTTTTCTTCTAAAGAGTCGGGTTTAAACAATACTGATCTTGCGAAAATCCTTCGCGTGTGTCGAACGTTTTAGGCAGACGTGCTGACATACATACATAATTTATATATCGGTCGCTCAAATTTTCGACTATAACCGATTAAAAAGCTTGCCCTATATCTGAATACCCTAATTTTTAAAACATTATTTTAAAACTTGACCCCTATTCCGAATCCTTGACATTTATTGTTTTGGGCACCCATCAAGATATTGAATTAGATCCATATCCAAGGAACCTATATCTAAAAGTTCAATTGTGTATACCAAAAATTAGCGGAGGACTTTTATTGAGTTCTTAAAGGTAAAATCGTTAAACTTTGATCCCTTACCAGCACAATTTCTGGCCGAAAAAAAGGATTGTCAAGATATATATATATATATAAGTATATATATATATATATATATATAAGTATATATATATATATATATATAATGTATATTATACAAATATGTTTCGCTACGTACATGCGTACATATTTCGGTGAATTCTCATTTCACAAATACAACCTCATCATGTAAGCAGAGGTCTCTCTGGTTATGAATTTCAATAATACATGTATGCACATATATAAGCAATACTGTTTGATGATATACATATATATATATATATGTATATATATATATATATATATATATATATATATATACATATAGGTGTTTGTGGATTTGCAATATTTTGTTGTAAATCCACAACTATTTTTAGAATACGTGTAGATACCGATTGCATTGACACACGTTTGGACCAGCACATGGAACATTTCGTCGCCAATATGTGATCCAATTTCTGCAATTCTTTACTCCCCATTTTTCTGATATTTTCATGAATAATAATCGCATAAAAATTCAGAGAAATCAATTTTCATGAATAAATAATTTATTTTTTCGTCGTTCATAATTTACCCTTGGCCTTTTTGATTTCATTACGCATATTATTTTACCACTTTCTTTATGACAAGTATTTTCTTTGTTTTTTATATATATATTTTTTTTCATTGGAAAGAAAACAGACCGAACTCTATTATTGCTTTTCACAATTTGAACACACGCACACATCAAGACATGCATACACTTATGCACACGGTATATATATATATATATATATATATATATATATATATATATATATATATATATATATATACGCATATTTATGTATATTTATGTATATTTATATATTATATTTATATATATATTTATAAATATATATATTCATAAATATATATTTGCATATATATCTTTATATATATTTTTTCTATATAATATATATATATATATGTATATATATGTATATATATATATATATAGAGAGAGAGAGAGCGAGGGAGAGAGAGAGAGCGAGCGGGGCAAATATTTATATGTACATAAATGTACACACATATCCATTCATCTCTCTCAATATAAAGTTGTATATATATAGATATATATATATATATATATAAATACACATACACATATATATATATATATATATGTATATTTATATATATGCAACTATATATATATATATATATATATAGATATATATGCCATAGTCTACTTTAAAACTTTTTCCAGGAATAAATAATTGGAAATCAAAAGTTTCCAGCCAAACTAACAAATCAACTGTTAATTCGGTTTTCTTAAAATAGCCTACCATGCACAATTCCTTTATAAACTGCAATACTTTCATAAAGATCAAAGTTTATTTATAGGTTCAATCTACACAAAATACAAACATATACAAATATTAAAACATGTAAAGTTTATAGTCCCATGTTAAAAACAAAGGAAATGTTACTTGCCACGTACATAGCATTAATCAAAACGGAAAACTCTGTAATATACTCGAGTAGTATGACATTTATATCAGAAATATGGTACTTCTGCAGTATAACACTCATATGAGAAATCAAAGAAAATTCTACCTGTGACGTGCATAAAATTTAATAAAACCCAGAATCGTGTAATATATTAAGGTAGTATGACTTTCAAATAAGAAAGAAGCTTATTTTTCGCTATAGCACTCTGATGTAAACCAAAAACTCTTCCCTGTGACATACAGAAAAAAAGTTTGCACAACAGAAAATTATGTTCATTATTTTAAATATGTATTGTACATTACCCGCCTTAAGCAAGGAATTTTTTCCATATATGTGCGGTAAATTTTGTTCACAAGGGCAGGTACAATTATCTGATGCATATAATACCCGTTCTAGGATAGGTAAAATATTCTTTTGTTCAAGATGAGAAAATGATACATAGACACCAAAATGTCCTCTATCCTCAGCAACCGGCTCTGGCAGTATTCCAATGATAGTACTGAAAAGAGTTCAACCAGAACTTTCGCCCATCCTTACAAAACTGTTTAAACGTTGCCGTAAGGAGAATTGCTTCCCGTCACCCTGGAAAATCTCATCAGTATGTTCGTATTTAAGGATCCAGTGATCGCTCATCTCCCTCACAGTACAGGCCAATAAGTCTCCAGTGCGTCATGAGTAAGTTGCTGCAATATGTGTTAAATAGAGAAGTAATCAGCCATCTTAGCAAAAATAACCTTCTTAGTTGGACGCAATATGGTTTCCGTTCTGCAAGATCTACAGCAGATGTGCTTACAGTTATATCTCATTTCTAAGGCAATTGCTCTTGACATATCAAATATCTTTGATAGACTATGCCATAAAGGCTTACTTTACAAGATCTCCAGCTACGGTATAGCTGGACATGTCTTCTCAATTATTAAATCATTTCTCTCTGATATGTTCATATGAGTAGTGGTTGATGGGCAGATATCAGAATCTCTTAGTATTTATGCAGGGGTCCATCCTGGGCCCAACTCTCTTCCTGATCTATATTAATGATCTTCCAAATCACATCCTTACAACAATCGTATAAATCTATGCTGATGACACTAATATCTATGGTAGCACATCTAAGACTGCAGCAACCAAGTTCTCTCTGATTCTCTCTCCTCTGATCTTGAGCAAGTAGTACCATGGGGAAAGAGGTTCCTTGTTACTTTTAATGCATCTAAAACGAAGCCTTTGTCTTTACATCATCAACGCTTTGATCCGCATTTGGCATCAATTGAAATGAATTGCTCTCCTCTTGGGAAGGCCTCATATTTTGACAAGTTTCATGGATTGAGCTTTACTCCTGATCTTAAATGGAACACATACATTAAATCCGTTGCCAAGGCCGCTGGAAAAATTGTTGGATCCTTCTATCGCTTTAGTAGATATCTCACTGCTGATGCAATTCTCTATCTATATAAGAGCCAGGTACGTCCAAGGATGGAGTACTGTTGCCGCATCTAGTCAGGAGCTGCTAGAAAGGACATATCCTGCCTTGAAAGAGTTCAAAATAGACTTCGTAGCTTTGTGGGGGATTGATTTTCTCTTCCCTGCAACCTCTTTCTCACAGAAGAGATCTTATGAGTGTGTCTCTGCTTTATCGTTATTTTCATGGCAGACTTTCACTAGAACCACCCGTCTAGCAGAAAACACTGTCACTAGTTTCCCCCATACATTATCTGTGCCTAAACCTAAGCGTAGATTCCATGAGCAAATCTTCTTTCTTAGAACTGCACACCTATTGAATTGACTTTCGTTTTTCTACTTTCCAGCTGACTAAAACATGGTTGCCTTCAAGTCTAACGTAAACACGTTTTTGAGGAGCCGTTCCATATAAGTTAAAAAAATTACCGACTAACCATTACTAACGGTTATTATCGTGTCCAATTTATACTGTACACTCTTTAACCCTTATGCTCGAGTGGCATCTTGGCCTTGATAAGTGGGGATGCTTATGTAAAAAAAAGAAAAGGATACCCGATGTTGATTGCAGAGCTTGATTTGTTTACTTACAATCTAAAACAATACGTACACCCTCAATTATTTATGTTTAAAGTATACGGTGAAAGCTAGAAATAAGAAGACTCCAATAGAGTAATACAAATATAAGAATGGCTTAATAGTAAACACGAAAATATCGTTTAAAATATGCGGAAACAGGTCGTTTCGAAGATATGAAGTAGAAATAGTTTTTAAAAAAACGGAGGGATAACATTTTATATTTATTCACTGTTACAGTAACACCTACTTTATAGCAAACGCCCAACATTTTTTTTTATTTATGGGATAGCGTCTGTTTAGTTATAGTGACCTCATAGACCAACACAAAACGCATCTTAGAAAAACGTGTTTTCCATAAATTCACGGGGGTGCTGAAAACGAATACTTCATTTTAATTTTAAGCAAATGAGTAGTTTTCCATTATTAAGTAATTTAATTATTTATGTTAGAAGTTATTGCTATTGTTGTACGCGCAAGCGCAGATATTTTTGTTAAGTACTCGAAAAAATTATTATTTGCAAAAAAATGTCAATGTGATGTTCGTATTCAGCACAACTGAAAACCTATATAAAACAAGTTGTCTAAGGAATGCTTACTGTTAATATACACACACACACACCCATACACACACCCACACACACATATATATATATATATATATATATATATATATATATATATATATATATATATATATGTGTGTGTGTGTTAAATGGGCTGCTAAACAGTAAACAAAATACACCAAATACAATACGCAAAAGTCCAGCTACAATTCGTCACTGACAACTTTCTCTCTCAACTTCCAGCACGTCGC
Organism: Euprymna scolopes; assembly: GCF_053919585.1. Lineage (NCBI taxonomy): Eukaryota > Metazoa > Mollusca > Cephalopoda > Sepiida > Sepiolidae > Euprymna > Euprymna scolopes. The sequence goes on from NC_136486.1 coordinate 54,483,705, forward strand.
TCCCCAGGCCCTCTGCCAACAGACATTTTATCAGAAAACTGACGCCCATTCCATTTGCATACATGTGCAGTGCAAGATGAGATCTCGTGAGATTCGACGAGACTACACCTTATAAATCCATGGCTGCCATCTTTAATTTCTCTTTCCCTCAGATCCCATCCGAAGGTAAGTTGTATAACCGCACGACACACACACGCGGGGACGCTTTCCTCTTTGATTATTATATTCAACTCTACATTCCCCCTCGTTTTAAGACCACACAGTTGGCATGGTGGACGTGGTCTTTTGTTGAGGGAACTCCTACGAAGGGGGATTGGCTGGACCACTTCATCTTCATTAGAGCTCTCAGAAGATGTGTCGAAACCATTAGCATCAGCGTCAGGGCGTACAATCATATCATTAGGCTGGACTTCTTCATCTTCGTCAGAGCTCTCAGAAGGGGTGCTAGAACTATCGCCATCAGTGTTAGGGTTCACAGTTGTACCATCGCGGGGAATAATACGGATCCACCGGTCATCGTAAGGCAAACGGGCGTCAATGTCTTTGATGCGCACTCGATAGATATGGATCGCATTTGTGGGTGCGCTTACAGCAGTCATGCCATCCTTTGGAGTTGCATTATATCTATAGACCGCCTCTGTGATCGTGCATTGTTTTCTTGCTGATATTCTCTTCATGCGTCGATGTCACCGCTCTGCTATGCCGTTGCCACTTGGTACATATCCACATCTGTGACTGAGTTGGATCCCCCAGTCATCTACGAAACGTCTGAACTCCTCAGTGCAGAAAGCCGTGCCATCTAGAAGTGTAAGCCATTTTGAGTTTCAGAACAGTTTCAGATGGTTCGCTGTTACACACAAGTCCTGGGAGGTGACTCGTTTGTAGTAGACAGTTCCACAGAACAAAATATTCTTACCGTGTCGAAACCCGGGAAAAGAACATGTGAAATTGCTCCAGAAAAGGTTTAATATTTATGAAGCAATTCTGGTTTCTGATTGGTTGGTAGCAGAACGTGAATTAATTTGATTCGTCAGTCCTTGGCAGCATCGTTTATCAATAGAATTGTCCGACTGTGTGGGATCATACCCAATTAAAAGGTCCAAAATATTGCAACATCCTCCCTATTTTTTATAATGGTTAAGCCCCTTGTGTTTGTTCTCCTCAAAAATAAATATATATTTTTATATTCACTTAGACATAACAACAATTAGAAATCATTTGGATCTTAGAATTTTAGCATTTAAATATGACGCCATTTTTAGTTGTGTTCAAATGTCAAAAAGGAAAATTACAAAGATTTTTTTTCAGCAAAAGTATTAGTTACGCATTAGTAGGTTAAAGTGTTAATACAAAATAAAATGGATACAGTGTAACGTATTGCCCAGGACTATTTTTTATATATAGAAATCTATATACTATGAGCATTACCCATAGGGTTTTCCGCTGATATTCATGCAAAAAAGTAAGAGCCTTCTCATAACTGGAACTTCGCTGGTCTGTATTTTTAATATATAGAAATCTATATACATACAGGGCAGTGAAAGAAAAAAAATTATTCAGTCGAATTCCCCAACAAGGTTTAAGAAAAAAACTTTGTAGCTTTATCTTTGTCGCCGGTTTCGTAAATACATCAGCGATATTTTGTTCTGATGATATGTAATTTAAAAAAATGCATTTCTTTTTTCATGTCGTTTTTTATGAAATGGTATTTTATATCTATATGCTTAGATCTTTGGTTGATTATCGTGTTCTGTGCTAAGACTATACTGGCTTGATTATCACAATTAATTACTACGGGTGTGTAATCAATTCTGGCTCTAAAATAGTCTTCCGGATATTTTTAAGGTAGAGAGCTTCCTGGATCGTGTGTGTGAGCGCGATAAATTCTGCTTCACACGTAGAGAGAGAGATACAATCTGTTGCTTTTTAGATTTCCATGAAATAATAGGCCCATTTTCTGAGAGTCTGAAACAATATCCGGATACACTCTTGCGATCTTCGTCGTTTGCCCAGTCTGGATTCCAAAAACCTTCTAATTTTAGGGGATTTCTTGATTTTCAAAATATTAACTTCTGTTCTTTATTTCCTTTTTAATAATGTAGGACTTGTTTAGCTCTGTTTAAATCCTTCATTGCCGGTCGTGATAATTTTTGTGATAGTTTTGTTACTGTATAGCCTATGTCGGGCCTGGTTGCAGTCATTAAATATATAACACTACCTATAATTTCGCGATATTGTGTGTCATTTATTATTTCAGATGCTGTGTGTATATTTTTATTAATATCATCTTCGACCGGTGTAGAGCGTTTCTTGCACTCTCCGATTCCAAATTTTGATAGTATTTGGTCGATGTATCTCGATTGAGTCATCGTAACAAGTCCTTTGCTTTGAGTAAATTCTATCCCCAGAAACCAGGATATTTTGCCAAGATCGGTCATTTTGAATCTTTTACTTAATTTGTTCTTAACATCAGTTAACATTATGTCAGAATTTGATGCGATTAAAATATCATCGACCCACAAAAACAACATAAGTAATTTATCATATTTGTGTTGGATATATAAACAGGGGTCTACAGCGCATTGTCTAAATTGTTGTTTAATACTATAATCATGGAATACTGTGTTCCAACACTGAGCACTCTGCTTAAGACCATATAATGACTTGTTAAGTCGCCACACGCTATTTTTATTTTTCATTATAAATCCCTCGGGGGGGTAATATAAATTTCACAGTATATTGCGACATTCAAATAAGCATTTTTTTTACGTAATTTGATTGATGTTAAGGTCATATTGTGATGCGACTTGCATTAAAATTCTGATTTGCGTTAGGTTTGTGGTCGGTGAACACGTAGAAAAGTATTCTTTCCCGTTCATCTGAGAGCACCCCTTAGCAACAAATCTTGCTTTGTACTGTTCTACGCCTGATGCTGCACTCTTTTTTTTAAAGATCCATCTGGTAGCAATAACATGCTTATCTCTTGGAAGAGGCACTATCGTTAAGGTATCATTTTCGGTTAAGGCATCGATTTATTTTTTCATGGCAATTTTCCATTCATCACAATCTTCTGAATTAATTGCTTCGTTGAAGCTTTTTGGCGCATTTTCCATTGAATAGCAATGGTCGATTTGATAATATTTTATATTGTCGACCACAAAAATATCGGGTCGTCTTCTATTTCTTTGGGATAACTTTCGACTTCATCATCATCATCATCATCATCATCATCATCATCATCATCATCATCATGGACACTCTCGTCTCCGCCATTTTTATTGTTTTCGTTTGTTCTAATTATTTGAGGTAATATAATTTTATCCTCTTCATATGACGGGTTTTCGTCTATAAAATTAAACGTGTATGTGAATTTTACACACCGGATTCTTTTTATTGTATTTTTTTCGGGAAAAATATTAAATTGGCTGGACCGTTTGTATCGTATCCAAGAAATATACCTCTGTCGGCTTTAATATTCAATTTACTCTTTTTCTCTATATATGCGAAGCAAAGTGAACCAAATATATGCATTCTACTTAAATTTGTTTTTTTTACCGCAGAAATATTCATATGGAGTTTTTGAGAGTGTTTTGTTAAAGCACCTTTTGCGTATATAGGCTGCCGCCATAAGTGCATACGCCCAGAGGTTTTTAGGGAGTTTTGATTCAATGAGTAGGCATCTTGCCATTTCAAAAAGTGTCCGCCACGCACGTTCAGCAGTCCCGTTTTGGTGTGGCGATCTAGGAGCTGATGTTTCATGCCTGATATGATGGTTAATTAGTATAAGTTCAAAGTTTTTATTGGTGAATTCCGTACCGTTGTCAGAGCGAATACACTTGATTTCACCGTAGGGGGCCATGTCGGCTAGATATTTCTTAGTTGCTAGCAGTGTATCAGATTTGTTCTTTAAAAAGTAAACCATTATTAAACCTGAATGGTCATCTACGAAATTCAACACATATCTATAATGTTCTCTGGCCATCGGTTCTACGGGAGCGTTCAAGTCACAATGCAACATTGATAGGATTTTTTTTGGCCTTTTTGTCTGGTATCTTGTTTTGATAGTTTGTCATTTTCCCTTGCGTACAGACGTCGCAGTTGAAGGTTTTTGATGTTTGTATTTGCGTTCCGTCAACTACAGTCGGCAACTTTTTGATATCAGGAATATTGCAGTGTCCAAGAATTTTATGCCATGTCTGTAGATCATGGCAGGCGGTTTTTGATGGGACTACGCTATTTAAATAATATAGTCTTCCATTTTCTTTAATGTCGAATACAGTTCCATTCGGGTATACCAGTTTTGATTTATTGGGGCTAAATTTTATATTTGCACCTTGTTTTGTGGCAGCTTGTACAGAAAATATATTTTGTTTAAATTTAAGGATTAGAAGAGCGTTTTCTAGAATACAGAAACACAGTTCACCTTTATTGTTCTTTAGCGAGGTTTTCGCATTGCCTCTTTTCAAAACGATATCATTGACTCGACTCCCGTCAGCTAGTTCTACAAAATGATTTTGTGGCTTAAAGTTGGGATCAAAATTGATAAAATCAGATTCCTTTGTAATCACATGTGCCGTGGCCCCACAATCGACAAGAACATTATTATTGTTTGTTGAAGCATCAAATGTACACGAAAATAAACATGTATTATCGCTAACAGAGCTCTCTACATTTTTAATGTAGTCGACATTTTGAGTCCTGTATCTACATTGGAAACTCTTGTGATTAGGTCATCCACAATTATAACAAATAATTTTTGTACTTTTCTTATGAAAAGAACTTGGTTTTGGAACAGTTGCGTTTTTTTATTCCTGGCATGGGTATAATTCGAGTTTGGTGTTTTTATGTGTGTATTTTTAAATTTCATGATATTTGTGGATTCGTTTTTTTCTGTGATCATTTTTTCAGTTTTTTCGTACCTTCTGAGTGCTACCTTGAATTGGCTGAAAGTCCTAAGTTTTTCGTTCTGGGTTATCACGGTGGTAAATGGTTTGAAATCACTCGCTAATCTCTTAAGGCCCATGGAAATTAACAGACTTATAACTTCACCAGATATTTTTTAAAGAATTTGCAGTTGTCTCGGCTCTTATAATATAATCAGTAATAGTTTCGGTTTCAATTCGTTTAGAGAGCTCAGTTCAGTGTATAAAGAAATAATTTTGGGTTTTCCTTTCGATAAATAATGTTCTCTCAATATGCTTAATGGTTTGCAGCCGTCGTTCAGGGCTTCCCTCATTACCAGTGATAGACTTCGGTCATCTAAACATTGTATTAATTCCGCAAAGACAGTTACGTTCTTTTCAATGAAGTCGGGGTCGTTTCTGTTTTCAGGTTGTGTTTGTAGTACTTTGTGTAGCTTTTGGATTCGTAGATATCCCAGAAATTTTACTTGCCACAATTCGAAATTTGATTCGGATCCATCGAAATAAAGACGCACGCTGGGCGCATAACCTCTAGAAGTGTAAGCCATTTTGAGTTTCAGAACAGTTTCAGATGGTTCGCTATTACACACAAGTCCTGGGAGGTTACTTGTTTGTACCTATTTACTATGCCTCCCCACGGGACAGAGTTAGACACCAGGGTCGTTTTTTAACGTGGAAAAAAGGTACAAGAATAAAAATTGTCTCAGTCGTGAAGGATTTCTCCTCCACCGAAAGAGAACAAGGTGACTTGTTTGTAGTAGACAGTTCCACAGAACAAAATATTCTTACCGTGTCGAAACCCGGGAAAGGAACATGTGAAATTGCTCCAGAAAAAGGTTTAATATTTCTGAAGCAATTCTGGTTTCTGATTGGTTGGTAGCAGATCGTGAATTAATTTGATTCGTCAGTTCTTAGCAGCATCGTTTATAAATAGAATCGTCAGACTGTGTCCGATCATACCCCATTAATCCCATTACAACTCTGTTGTGATGGGATGTGTCTCCTAGCGGCTTCGGCTGCAGGGAGACAAGGTAGTACACGTCAAGGATTCGCCACTTGAAACTCAGCCCAACAGGTGAGGGGCCGGGAACCGGCCAGCACCTATTGGACTGAGGTACACCGCCTGGTTAATACCTAGGAGGTCCACCCTCCCACGCCTTTCCACCGGGCTTTCCGGTGGGGCAAGTTTATTGCTTGCTACCTGAGGCGCCCCAACCGGGGAATGCCGACGGGGTTACCCATGCAATTTTTAAAATTGCAGGAGTGCCCCTCTTTTAGGGGAGCCTGCACGGTTCCCACTTTCCAGGTCTTGTGTCAAATAATGCTGAGGTGGGCAGCATTTAAATAACTACCCCATTAATCCCATTACAACTCTGTTGTGATGGGATGTGTCTCCTAGCGGCTTCGGCTGCAGGGAGACAGGGTAGTACACGTCAAGGATTCGTCACTTGACACTCAGCCCAACAGGTGAGGAGCCGGGAACCGGCCCAGCACCTGTTGGACCGAGGTACACCGCCTGGGTAATACCTAGGAGGTCCACCCTCCCAGTCCTTGCCACCGGGCTTTCGGGTGGGGCAAGTTTATTGCTTGCTCCCTGAGGCGTCCCGACCGGAAAATGCCGACGGGGTTACTCAGGGAATTTTTAAAATTGCAGGAGTGTCCCTTCTTTAGGGGAGCCTGCAGGGTTCCCACTTTGCATGCCTTGTTTCAAATATTGCCGATTTGGGCGGCAATTATATAACAACCCCATTAATCCCCTGGGATGATGGGATGTGTCTCCTAGCGGCCTCGGCTGCAGGGAGACAGGGTAGTACATGTCACTGATTCGTCAGTTGACACTTAGCCCAACAGGTGAGGGGCCGGAAACCGGCCCAGCACCTGTTGGACTGAGGTACGCCGCCTTGGTAATACCTAGGAGGTCCACCCCCCAGACCTTTCCACCGGGCTGTTCGGTGGGGCAAGTTTATTGCTTGCTTCCTTAGGCGTCCCGACCGGGAAATGCCTACGGGGTTACTCAGGCAATTTTTAAAATTGCAGGAGTGCCCCTTCTTTAGGGGAGCGTGCGGGGTTCCCACTATCCGGCCTTTTGCCACAAGATTCTGATGTGGGCAGCATTTTAATAACTACCCCACTAATCCCAAAATATTGTAACAGTCTGTGAGGATCTCTTCAGGCGGCCCCCTTTGATGATATATGCACTCCAATTCACCGATTAAACTGGAGGAAGCATGTCTTATTAACGGGCGCCAGATTACAAATCTTGTTGGTCTACAATCGATCAGGGTAAAGAAGTGCTGGCTGCCGTAGTGGGTGATTTCCATATTAAGTCGGCATGAAATCGTGGTTACTCCCAGCTGACCTTTCCGCCATCAGTCCGGGTCGGGGTCGATTGACTGGCATGTTTGGCATTCCCTGACTCGTGTTTCACTACACTTTTGGACCCCTTCAGATTGGACAACTGCACAAAATAACATGTCCGTCTCACTCAGGGGTGACCACTGAAGTGGTGTATATTCCTGATTTCATCCGCCAGCTCAATAGAGGGAGCACATAATGGTACTGGCTCGGCTTTCTTCTTCATGGTGTCATAAAATTTCTGTGGCACCCGAGGCAACCTATCAGCAAGTTTTAATTTGAAGTGGCCACTACCGCATCCACAGACAGGTTGTACTCCGTTACCAGCTTTTTTACGGTCTCCAACCTCCGTCTGATCAGCATCTCGCTGGCTGCCTTAGTGCGCACCCTAGTCTTGCCTGTCAGTGTGTCTGATATCCAGTGGTACACACATAGTGCATCTGTCTGTATGCGTAATTTCCTGACTTTCCACTGGAGTGCTAGGTTGATACGTTTTATCACTGCATCGAGCTCATCCAGGTTGATATGAGCAGCGTCACTCGATAGAGAGAGAGAGAGAGAGAGAGAGAGAGAAAGAGAGAGAGAGAGAGAGAGAGAGCTAAATGCTCGGTGACGTTTTTCCCGTTTAGTGCAGGCTTTTGCACAGTAAAAATTGTTCGTTGATGAGAATATTAGTGTTATTGTTTCTACATGCTAAAATGAAAAACAAATACTATCTATACAAAACATTGATAAAATAGCTATTGAATTATCAGGAAAAACAACTTCAACAATCAACGACTAAATCTATAAAACTTAATCTGACATAGTTTTCAAGATCAAAGCAGATGTATATTCCATAATCTGTAGTGACTGTGGAAAAATATACATATGCAAGACACAACGTTATCGTTCTAAAAGAATATATAAACATAAGTGATATATTAAACAAGTAAATCTGTAACCGACATTTTTCCCACATTGTCGTCGTTTAATTGATCCCGCTCTTATCTCCCATTCATCCAATGAAATTTAACAAGAAAGGGTTTAATTCATATCTAACCAGTCATATCCAAAATAATAATTCAAGAAAATGATTTAGAGAAAAATAAAATCTATTTTTAAAGTTATATATATATATATATATATATATATATATATATATATAATGTACATAGTACTTTTACTTGTAAATAAATATGCTGATCTTCACCGCATCTCTTAATATTTATATGCACTCGTAATAAACTAACATTTTAATTAAGATATAATGTTTACTCTTGAATAAGAGCGCACTAAACAGGCCAAACGTCTTCAAAATTTTAGATGTTTTTACCTCTGTCTTTAATGGCATGTGTCGGAAGTCCATTCTTATTCTGATAATCACACACACGCACACACACAAAATAACACACACATACATATATGTTATAATATATGAATATAAATGTATATATATATATATATATATACATATATATATATATATGCACAACTTATGTGTACACAACAATGTAATTACATTGTTCTCATACATAAAATTCAATTCGAAAAGTATGCACATGAATTACTCATGGTTTTTTATAAGATAAACGAGCGATCGCATTCACCGGCACCAAAAATAGTTTGTTCTACTGACCTAATTTCTGTAGACTGCGTTTCAATAAGCATGTATATTATACATTCCGTACACATAATATATATATATATATATATATATATATATATATATATATATATATATATATATGAATGCGATATAAGATTTATATATATACGTACATATATTTATATTCACCAAATAAAAATTCACTTATATATGTGTGTGTGTGTGTGTGTTAATGGCATACCCAATTAAGTACCGTTCCTCTTTTATTTCTGCCGCTTTTGTCTTATTTGTTTTGCTTTGATTAAACTCTGATTCATTATTGGGCCATTCATCTCCTCGTATATATATTCATTAAAAAAATGTACTTATTAGGTATCAATTGGAAATATATGTTTTATTTTTTTGCTTCTTCTAAAGAAAATTATATAATTTTATCTGCGAACAAGCATACTGTAAGATATCTACGAAATATGCGACAATACTAAAGAACTCGCGCTATAATTATGTATATAATTTCTGTCTGAGCCTGGATACATGCCAGCTGTGTAATAGAAATAGAAATTCCTAGCAGAAGAGAAAGAATGTTTCAAATTTAACTGCAGTATAATTTCACGTATCTTATATGTAACCCGTCTATAATATGACGTAGTATCAAAAGCCACATATGACAGTTCGTCACAATTATCTGACATTATGTTTATACAGATGTGAATATTTTCAAATGTGATTGTTTACAGCGATAGAGAGAACTAACTTTCCTAGATGTATAAATATCAACTGATTTAATATATGCACATCAAATAAGTTACACAGGAAAGAATAAACCAAAGTGTTCAAGAACGGATTTCTATTCAAGGTCTGGGCTATTCGCAATAATTTCAAGCAAAGACCCACACCAGAATTGAAGATGAGTATATGATGTTAAATAAGAGTAAGCAAAATAGAATATTTCCTATCTTAACCATCAACTGAAAGAAGGTAAGTTGGATATTGCAAATAATTTGAGTACCTCAGGTAAGAAACGGCATCGGAAAATGTGTATATCTGTCTGTCGTTCTTTGGTCGCTTTTTTATTACACTGTAACACTTCGGTTCGGTGGTTGTCAAATCAATAAAAGGGGTAGGTAACATCACGAAGATGTGACTCACCCAAATACTTATCTGGCCACTTATCGCTTATTTAACCTTCAAACTAACCATCTCTAATACGCACTTTCACAAAATTAGTTTCCAATGAAAAGCATAGCAATGCTTATAGACGAGTATGTCAAACGTATTGAGTTTTTCTATGTCGTATCTTGCTATGGCCCACGTTTTTGTGAGTACCCATGGGAATTTTTGAGGATAACATTGATAATGAGATATAAATTGGATCATATTTGCATGTAGTGAAGGGAATAATATTTAGAAATGCGGTAATATGTAAACCCAACTTATTTCACCTGAATGCATTGACAAATATACTAAACTACTATAATATAAAATACATAGTTCTTCACAATTTTCTCCCATACTTTTGGGCGTTTATATTTTAAAAATAAATAAATAATTGCCATAATTATTTTTCTATCTTTTACAGATGATTCTATTTTAGTATGCTATTATATATGATTACGGTTACCAGTTGTCAAAATTTCAACTTCTCAAATTTATTAGTTCTAAAAAAATATGAGGTTTGAACATTTGTCCCTTAGATTTGGACGCTACTGTACATACACCGCTAAGGTTAACCATGCTTAGCCAACGCACCATTCCCGAAATTTCGAAATACAACTACTAAGAGAGAACGCGCAAATATTTACTACTAACTTTTCTATCTCACAATTCACAACGTTGTAAGAGAGAAGAAGAAAAAAGAAACAAACAAGCTAGTGAGGATGGAGTTTTCCTCTGAAATATATTTACATTATAAATTTAAAACAAGTAAAATATTTGTTTATTTTTGTAAAATTTCCTTGCAATTCAACTTTCAAATGATTATGGTGTGTATTTCATTTATTCAAATAAAATTAACGCTTCTATAACGGAACTCACAACCCTGAGGTTAATCGCGTGTAGCCTACGCACCCTTCACGACATTTTAAAATACAGCCGATAAGAGACAATGGGCTGATCTTTACGACTGACTTTTATTTCTCCAACTTTTCAAGAGGGCAGGACAGGAGAAGAAAACAATAAATGCAACATACAGAAGATAGAGTTTGGCTCCGAAATATATTTAAATTATAAATAATTAACAAGTAAATTATTTATTTATTTTCGTAAAATTGCGTTGCACTTTGTACTTCAAACGCACTTGATGCGTTAATGCATGTATATATATATACATATATATCTTTATATATATATATATATATATATATATATATATATATATATATATATATATATATATATATATATGTATATACTAGCAAAAGTATGCGTCGTTGACTGGGTTCAAAAAAAGGCTTCAGAAAATAGACTCTGATTTATGAAAGTATGATAGGTTATGAAAAAGAAGGGTTGAAAAGAGATAGCTTCGAATTTGGGGGTATCAAAACCAAAGCAAAATATGATGACAGTAAAAATAAAATGGATAAATCCCATAATTTATTATACCATACCTGTTCACACTGATACACTTATCACAATATTCTGTGGATCTATATTCAAAAATCTTGTAAAACTTTGTGTCATAATTCCATTTTATGGATTTCAGGTGAGAACGAACAGCCCATATTTGTATTATACCATATTTCTTCAAGCACTTACGCAGATAGATATGAAAAGTCGTTATTAATGTTTGTGCCTATTTCCATTCTATGGAAGCCAGGCGCGAACACAGGCCCCACAATTTTATTATACCATCTCTATTTAAGTAAAAAATACTTATCAAAGTATTCTTCTGTACAGCTATATCAAACACACGTTTAAACGTTTTTTTGTTTTTGTTTGTTTGCTTTCCTACTTTGTGGAACAATCGCGAACGCAGACCCCACAATTTTAATGAACCACCGTTCTATCAGATCGAACATACCCATTCCTGTGTCTCGATACATCTTCTATCATTATATGTAATCAGTTTTTTAAAATAGTCAACCATATAGGAGCCTATTCGTGACGAGACACACACGCACACACACACACACACACACGCGCGCGCATTCAGCTCTATAATATGTATTTTTAAAATAGGCAACCATATTGGAGCCTATTCGTGATAAGCCACACACACACAAGCATTCAGTGTTATATAATATATATATATATATATATTTATATATATATACACACACCCGTGTATATCTATCGGAGGCTGCACATGTTTCTATACATACATATATATATATATATATATATATATATATATATATATATATATATATATATACATGTAAATATACAAACACATCAAGAGAGTAGCGACATGTACAGAAACATGTGCAGCCTCAGATAGATATACATGGGTATATATATATATATATATATATATATATATATATATATATATATATATATATATATATATGTATATATATATACCCGTGTATACGCATATATATATATATATATATATATATATGCGCATATGTCTGTGTGAGTGCAATTAGAATTCTCTCAGTTCTTATATATTTTTTCCAATTTTTGATTTTGCGAAAAAGTTTTCAATATACAAATGGGTGTATGTGCGTGTTTTATTTTCTAGCGAGATAATTGGAAGAATACGCAGAAGATAGCTCACTTAATTGGTCATTGCAAGTTTCCTCGCTACCACTTGAGGATAACTTAGGCTTTCATGGATTGTAATGTCCCTTAAGCTAAGTGGTATTTTTCTGCATTTATTTTTATTTATTTCCACTCAGATGCTGTTTTAGTTATTGGATCGACATTGAAGTGGCTGATTGTTCAATATATATTTTACTTGACCAACGATTAATGTATCGGCACATCCCGTGTTCAGTATATAAAGGTTTAAATGAATTGACATCAAAATATAAACGGCAGACAATATAAGGCCCAGGTACTAGATGACTAGTCGCATTAAATATTTTTGGTGAATTATGGCTAGAAATGTTTTAAGGCAGAATTTAAAATGCAAGAATTAAATTTACTGAGTAAAAACTGTCTTATTCATTTATGTTTACACTGATCTAATTCTGTTTAAGAAAAGCAGAACACGGGAATAGTGTAGCAAAATTTATTAGCAAGAGCATAAAAGAACAAGAATTGTTTGTCTAACCGACGAGAAACCTTAGTTCGTCCTCCGGATATCGACTCTTACTTTAAAACCTTGTTTCTTTGGTATTTATTGTGTCTGGATCAGTTTATTCGTGGATAACGAAGGAAGTTTCGCCACAACTTCCCGCCACATGATAATTACTCCGGAATGTGTATCAGTATTTCTTTCGTTTAGGAAGACCATGATTGGACATGTGCCCTTTATGCTTTCTACAAAACGCTGGTGATCTGGAGTTACTTGTGTAGGTGTGTTATCAAATTTGTCAGGTACGGTTTCAAAAAAATATGCTTCTTCTTTCCAAGGCAAATCCTTTGGATCCACTGTCATACGTTTCCAGACCTCATTCACATGCGTTTTATGTACTGATTTCTACACCTGGATTATTCGGATAAAATTTCATACCTTATGGGATTGTCATTTACTCATTTTCCAAAAAGAAATACTATTTCTAAAACGATAGATGTAGACTTTTCTGCCATTTTAATTTTCCTTCAGACCTGAAGGTAACACTTGCTGTAGTTTTCCCAGTAACATCCTTTAAATTACACATTTAGTTTTACAGACGTGCACAATTATCACTGGGGATCGGCTGCTGGATAGGTATATTTATCGGCTATTCTGTATACTTGGAGTAACTTGGATTTTTTGTGAGTTATCTAAAGGGGAGTTTGCTTCCGTTTTTAGTTAGACTATGAAACGATCGATTTGGTCGTAGTTTTCTGGATTATACTGTCAACTATTTAAGTGTTTTATTTGGTATATCTCGCAAAATATATTGAAGAGAGAAGATGCTAATAGTGTGGCATTATCACTAATAAAGACAATCAACAACTCCTAAACAGGCAAGCAGTTTTGTAGAACATTCTTTGTTAATGCTGTGGTAAGTTTCTTGCATTTTTGCGCCTCCGGCCATTTAGAGAAACCAGCCACCGCTATCAAGTAATCATCGCAAAATCCATGCGTATCCAAGGCAACAGCTTTTCGGTTTGTGAACGGAAAACTTAGCTGCCGAAGCACAATTTTTTCATGTTTAAAAAATATTAGTGATATATAGGTCTGTGGACGGTTGGTAACAAAGACGGTCGGATTCCAGTTAATTTTTATTCTGTTGACCTGTATTCCTATTATCTGTTTTTATGTTGCTGTTACCTCTCATGTTTTTAATGTGTAGTTGTTCATCAAACATTTTCTGTGTGGTCAAATAACTGTTATTGATGCTGTTATTGTTGCACTTGCAATTTAACTAATTATTCTTTAGACTATGGAGTTCTATTTCATAGTCCTTTTAAAGGATACTATTTTCTTCAAAAAATTACTTTTCTACATAACAGAATAAATAAAACACATTCAGGCCACTTTTTTCTTATAATATTTAACAGCAAAGACAACACAAATAACATTCACTCTTCATTTTTTTATTCGTAACAGTCGCTGATTTGTATGTTAACTTTCGTGGAAGAAGAGAGAAAACGGCAAAAAATAGTTTGCCACTTTTTTATGCAAATATGTTCTAATGCTTTTTTTTGGCAATTCACTCTTCGTTATTATGTAAGCATTAACTCAGAGGAAAAACACATTTTTTTTTCGTCTCCGTTATTTCATCATTTAGTCTTTTTTCTCGATTGGAAATCAAAATCAGAAAACACAGCTGTCCTTGCTTAATCGTTACTTATCGAGCCATCTCTTGTTGTTACAGCTTCAGCTATCTCTGGATGGATCAGAAATTGCGGTCAAACCTAAAATATTAGTACGTATACATACCCAGGAGTCAATATTTTCACTCCTGCCAATGTCAAATGGTTTGTAAATACTATTTTTACCCATTAGCATCTTATTTGTACGAAAAAGCTTAGAATTAAGTGAGCTCAAGCTAAAAAAATATATGTACGCATGCTGAGCTTTTAGTGTTTTTACTTCGGCTAATAGCAAGTGTCTGTTTCACCCACAAGCATACACTCCGTACAGGTAAATAAACCCAAGTACTAATGATCTATATACTAAGATTCAAGTCCATAGAGGACATATCCAAAGGGAGGTTTGCTCAGAATTTCACTCACACAACATACATTATCACTTACAGATGCGTTGGAGTTTTTAAAAAATCACTTATGTTACTCAGAAACTGAAGTTTGATGCACGCTAGTTGTTCGCAAAAAGAGCCTAAATCATTTCCTAGTTTTCTCTGACATATTTGCCAGTTTAAACAATAATATATTACCATATCCTTCTTCAAAATCTTTTCACGCCCAAGATTCATTTTCGAAATTCACCATCTGTTATAATCACGCTTTATTAAGGTATATTACAATACCTTATAAAGCTGTTTATTTCAACCTAAAATCATAAAAATTTGTCAGTAATCTCATAAGATGTATTACAATAACCTACTGAATTCTCAGAGTCTACGAGAATTTTAAATATGTTTAGAAAAATTCATTGAATGCACTTCGTACATTATATATATATATATATATAAATATGTGTGTGTGTGTGTGTGCGTGTGTATGTGTGTGTGCAGTTTTTTTTTGCAAGAATAACACTGTCGGTCTCCATTCAAATGTATTCGTTTATATTGTTAGGTTATTCGGAGATGGAATAATAAAAATATACAAGTAAATGCCACTGCGACTTACTACTTTTCAGCAAAACGAAATATATACAAGAATATACTTCACGTTGAGGCAGTAATATGTAGGTAAAAGAAAAAAGGTGTTCCAATAATCTAAAGCAAACCAATAACTTAAGCAGAAACTGAATTATGTTCTTAAATCGTTCGTGTAAAAAATAAGCTATCTCATAAATTCGAGACATTAATTATAAACGACTAGTAAATATATATACAAAGTTATGCCGAAATTTAAGTTATAAGGGAGGTGGAACATTATTTTATTTTAAAGCTGTAATATAGCGTTAAATAGTCCAAATAAATGAAAAAATAATTTAATTAGTGAAATTTCACTTGCTTTAATAGTGTCAAGACAAGCTGTCGATTTTTTTTTAATTAAAAATAAGACACATTACTTTAGAACGATCCTCGTATATATATATATATATATATATATATATATATATATATATATATATATATATATAAACTTTTAAGTGTATATATATACTATATATATCTATATACTTTTACTTGTATATATATATATATATATATATTTATATATATATACTTTTACTTGTATATATACAATATGTATACTATATATACTGTATATATATATATATATAGTATATAGTTTATAAATACTATATATATAATATATATATATATGTAGTATGTAGTATATATATAGTATGTAGTGTGCATATATATATATATATATATATTATGCAGTGTATATATATATATAGTATGTAGTACATATACATATATATATATATACATAGTATATATATATATATATAGTATATATATAGTATATGTATATATTATATATATACATATATATATGGTAGAAATGGTAATTAATAAAAACCTGAAGAAATTGCTCAATACTGTTGTAGAGCAAATATGCGTTTTATTTTTATTACAGTATTTTTCTGTTAAGTTACATTACTGTTTCTGCTACCCGACCGTTTTTTGGCCGTCATGTAGCTTCCTCAGACTTTTACAGAAATGTTCGTTTATAGTGTAATGAAAGGGTGAATGGTGTCAGGGAAGGGGTGCGAGAGAAAAGCGTGAAAAGAGGAAGGGAACAAGGGGGAGATCTGGGGGTGCTTGGTGAGTCTGTAATGTTTTAGTTTTGGAGTGTCAGGACATTATGTGTTTGTGGGGGGTCTGGAAAATTTATCTCCGGTGTGGCTGAGGGCATAGGAATACATGGAGTGTGAGGGATATATGCGGGGGTAGGAGGAGGGGGTTACTTAAAATTTCGAGTCCTAAGGTTTATGTTCTTGGCGTCTCGTTGGTGAGATGATTTCTTGATAAGTATGTCTTGACCTGTTGGGGGTTCGCTTGGGTTGGGAGGCGGGGGGTTATGATTCGGTTTATCTATTTGATTTTTATTTTTTGTTAAGTGCTTGGAGAGGGTTAGCTTGCGGCCGTACGCGCACATGCGTACATACACATACATATATTTAAAGAAACGCTCATCCGTACACATAAATCTCCGCCTAGGCATGTAAACACATCCACGTATGCGTGCATGCATGCATATACACCCGCGCTGCTCCGCTGACCCCAAATTGTCCTTAAGGTTTTAAATTGAGTATGTGCGCGTAAGCATGGATGCGCACATATACAGCCACCTGCACACCGACACCCATATAACCATGCAGGCCTATACATAGGCCTACATGAATATATTGATTCAGACATACTTGCATTCCCACGCATATATGCAAGCACACGCGCACATATAGATACTTATATTCGTGAACACATACATCGACATATACACAGCTGCACGCTTCTACATACGTATGTCGACAGCAGGTAGCGGGCACATATACTCTCATATATACCCACATATACATATATACGTACACATATACCTTGTTACCCTCATGTACATAAGGATACACACATGGAGGCACACATGCATATATACACATACACGCATCCCCAGATATATAGACAGTTATTGGTATAGACATATTCGTCTACATAGATGTAAATCTAAGTTCATTCGTGGGTACATATATATATATATATATATATATATATATATATATATATATATATACAGGCCTCCCAGGTTTGACCTCCCGGGTTTACGCTTAAATATGATTATTACGGATTTAGTGCATATCAGCATATAAGCCTTATAAGTATATAAGCGTATATTGCCCGGGTGTAGAATACATTTAAAAGGGTTTTTTTTTTTTACTTGCCCCCATTTCGTGTATAATATTAAGCGACGAGTCAAAGTTAGAAAATACTATATTTATGTTCCATTAGCTAGAATCGAAACCGATTCATATAAATTTACACTACGGTTACACGCATATGAACCGATTAAAAATTAAAATTAAAAAAAAAAGATGCGTAACGATTATTTCAATATTGACTCGTTAAAAACAAATTTACACGGCTCAAGACCCATAAAACCCCGCCCGTAAAATGTCCAATCATTTGAGGTTCCAAGCTCCGCTCTGCGACATTTTCTTTCGGAGAAGATAGCTTTTCACAATGTTAAGACAGACAGACAAACCGCAGACATACATAAAGTAGTCTATATATTAGCTTATATTCGACCCAGCATAGAGTAATGATTTGTAAAATTTTAAAACATAATGACTTGTGTATAACCACCGAGAATTGAAACCAAAACGTTTAGCTTACGAATTATTTTTTTTTCTTTGGCTATAAAGACAATAACAAAGACTTATTACGTCAGCCATGCATATTCATTATGCCGTCGTTTTACTATCACCTGGTGAATGCACTTTTTAAAAATGTTTTGACCCAGTCAGTGACGAGGAAAAACAATAATGGTGACAGACGGCATCCCTGCCGTACGCCGGTCCTTATGTTAAAACGACGTGTCAACGGTCTTCTACGTACGAACTGTGAAGACATTCCTTCATACGACGCCCTGATAATTCTCGTCAGTTTTTCTGGTCTCACATAGTGCCGTAAGAGATTATCCAGGATGTTACAGTGTATACTGTTGAAAGCCTTGAAGAAGTCCACGAAGCTGACGTACAACGAGGAATTCCTCTCCATGGACTGCTCAACTATAATGCCTAGTATGGCTATCTAGTCGCTACAGTACGGTCCGGCCGGAAGCTTGTTTGGTTGTCCTGGAGCCTAACTTTCACTGCGGCTCTAATCCTCTCCAACAGAATTCAGTTGAACGTCTCCCCTGGTACTAACAGAAGTGTGATGCCGCTATAATTCTTACAGCTTCAAAGATTTCTTCTCTTAGGCAGCTTTATGATGTGCCCGTTTTCAATCTGTTGGTACCTTTTTTTGGTCCCAGATATTCTCAAAGACGGTAGCAGAATGTCGGCTGTTGTTACTACGTCCGTCTTTAGGACTTCTGCTAGAATCTCATTTGGGGCGGCTGTCTTGCTATTTTCAATGTTCTGAATGTCCCACGTGAACTCTTGTTATTGGTGGATCGTAGTCTCTATATGTGTCTGCTTCAATGATGTATGAAGGGTTCTAGGGAGATGCTCTCTTTACAAGTTCTTTGAAATGTTTCTCCCATCTTACAATTTCTTTTTCAGAGCTTGTGATGATTTACCATTGCGTGTTGCTTGTCTTTGGCCGGTCGGTCCCGTCTGCCTTACTTGCCTGCCAGCTTCTTAATTGTTATGCACGGGTCTTTCATGTTGTCACAATCGGCTGTTTCTTCTGCTTCTTCTGCGATGCAGTCTATGTAGTCTTCTTCTACTTCCTTACACTTCTCTTCACTTTCGTGTAAGCTGTTGTGTATTTTACTGTGGCTGCCTCTTTGTTGCCTCTTGTATGGTTCCCATTGACAGTTTTTACTTGAGTGGTCTGGCTTGGATCTTTTGTATGGGTCTATAGTGTTTCAGTCTCTGTGTCGCTTCTTGTTAGGCTTAATAAAGAATGTCAAATGTAAGAACTGGTGTGTTTTTATAAAATCAATAAGGGCACTGTTTGATGTCAGGATGGAAACTGTACACACAAGTAATTCCGAGGAACAGAAGATTTGCGCGGATTTTGTCGCAAGGTTGCTATGATCAGATCAAAAAACGATGTCATTACAGCAAGGTGATTGTCGAGATGAGTAATTCAGATCCTGCAGTTCTTGATGTGACTTCAAGGAAAAAAATAGAGGCTGTCGTCATGAGACAATTGAGGAGATGAATAATCCTGTGACGACACACCTTCGAGGACTTCAAAGCTGTGGGAATGGTAAAAGAAATTGATTCCAACCGGAAAAGTTTACTTCGAAGGGTACTAGAGTTTCATGTGTGTACTATTAATAAAAGTTGCCATACGAAAAAAGGTCTGGTAAATATGTGCGCATGCTTGTCACATACTTCTGCTAGCTTAGGTGGATGGTATCATGACGAAAAAGCATACTGCACTTCCTTCGAAAAGAGGACGACATGTCTAGAAACATGGTATCCTGACCAGAACAGATGAGGAGATTGATTTCTTTGGAGCATGGTGTCATAACAGCATAGCAAAACTCCAGCAAAAAGAATGAATGTAATGTTTGGGAGAATGGTATTATGAAAAACGAATATAATTTACACTACTATTCCCTACTCAAGGAAATTAAAAATAAAGACGACAAAATGTTGTAAGGTAGATTTGCTGAATACAGACCAGATAATACACTACTCCTACTGAACTGAAAATAAACTATTCGCTACAAAGGCCCCAACAAACACGCGAGGGACTCCGCTACATATAAGATCAAGAGTACTAATGAGACAGTATACGCAGTACAAGAGTCGGCAGAGATGCCTCTACAGAACACACACCTACTACGACTGAGTGAGACGAGGTGGCTGCAGGACGAATAAACAATGCTGGCTACCGGCGAACTCTTATTGTACTCAGGACATGAAGAACATAATTCGATGCATACAGAGCATCATATACAGCTTTGACAGAGTAGATAGCGAACGGCTAATAACAACATCCTTCCTAAGCAAGAAAAAAAGCATCAAGAATTATGTGATCAAATGCTACGCACACATAAATGACCATTCCGGCAGAGGAGCAGATAAGTTCTACAACAGGCTACAGGAAGTCCTAGGCAAGCTGAAGGACAACTACGTCAAGCTTCTCATGGGTAAATTCCATGCGAATGTATGATCAGACAACAGAGGCTATGAGGCAGCTACGGGGCAGCGTGCTCTTGGAGAAATGAATATAAATGTAGAGAGATTTGCTGACCTTTGTAGATTAACCGACGTTGTTATCGGAGGCTGCATCTTCGCCCAGAAGATGATACCCAAGGCCACCTCGGTATCACCTGATCATGTAACAAAAAACTATATATACCAGGTTTGTTCCATTAAAAGGTTCATATGGTCGCTTCAAGCTGAAGAGTGAGGAGGGGAGCTGACGCAGAATCAGCCAATCATCTTCCCGATGTTAGAATCAAACTGGGACTGGATAAAACCATCCGGCAGGCAGCAGGCAGGGCGAAGCACAGAATCAACCTACTGAAAGACCAGAAGGCTCAGACAGCCTTCAGCCTGAACCTGAGAAACATATTTACAGTACTGCAGGAAAATAACCACCAAAGACACCAATGGCCAGATGTTTTGAATGGGAACCATAGACGTCCTTTCGGAATTATGCCAAGAAATGTTTCAGATATGCACTATGTTAAAAAAAATAAATTGCAACTAATTTCACAGCAGGCTCTTTAAGATGCCATATATTTTTCTTGCAATTCTGTAGAGTTTTAGCGTAAATGAAGATGTTCTGATTTTATTGTAGCATTTTTGTAAAAACTGCAAAAATACTTTTAAAGTTAGTATAGACCCCCGGCGTAGACCCATTGTGGAATAGGTACAATATTCCAGAGTTTACTCGATTCTTATGTATAATAAAGATGAGATTCCCAAAATCAAATAAAACAATATTTATATGACTTGGATGCTTCAGCCGACGTCGAAACTAAAACTTATCAATCTATCTATCTACATATCTCTTTCTCTCTCTCTCTCTCTCTCTCTCTCTCTCTCTCTCTCTATATATATATATATATATATATATATATATATATATGTATATATATATCTGTGTGTGTGTGTAACTTGATTCCTTCAACTATATTCGAAACCAAAACTTATACAGAATTGTTGGTAAAATATTTACAAAATTGATAACTTGAATGCCAGCAGGTATAATAGAAACCGAAAGATAAACTTATAAAAAAAAATATTGGAGAAATTATGTATTACAAAAAATTGAATGCCATTACAATTAAACGAGAATCACTCGGAAAATATATACGCATGGCACAATGTATAACATGTTTGCTATTGTATGAATATATAAATTGTCACAGCATATTTTGAAAGAAGTACTAAAACATCAAGGATTAAACTGGAAAAGAAGACTATGGCTATTGGCGATATAAATAAATAACAAAACGAACCTACTTTCCTACTTCATTGCGAATAGTGAACAGAAGCCATTATTTATTAATGTTTCGTTTAATCAATAAGATAATTATATATGAGGACGCGATATTAAATTAGAGCAAACTCCCTGGGATACGGTATACCTAGGATGCGTTTTTTTCTAGATTATGTGGAATACAATGTTTTCACGGTCTCTAGCTACAGGATATTCCCGGAGTTAAGATGTTATTCATAATGTTGTTTTTTTATATACAGCTGTATTATATAGTCCAGTGTATTTTCTTACTAATTTTAATACCATAATCCAGGGGTCTACTGTATATCATATGCAACCTACAACGTCAGATACTTCAGCTAGTATATATATATATATATGTATATATATATGTATATATATGCATGTATATTTATATATATATACATATATATATATATATATATATATATGAATATAATATTAGTAAGCCATGTAATGCGTATTAAAAAAAGAATAAACATGTTTTTTTTTTTATAAATCAACGTAGTTTTCCACGTAATAACCTCTCTATCAGAGTTGACATATTTTTTCGCATCTTATTTATCCCTCTTGGCGCTGTGATACTCAGAAAAACAGGACCTATTTAGTGTTATTAAATTTGGTTTCTAACTAACGAGGTTTAGAAATCCGCGTGGTCATGAGTGGGTCGTTCAATATAGGCATGTTCTTTCCATGATAAAAGTATTGTTTAATTCAAATTGTAAATGTAAGTCTAGTAAGCCAATAAATGCAGATTTAAAAAGTGCCAAACATGTATGTGTTTATAAATCAATGTGCTTTTCGACGCAATAAATTCTTCATTAGTACAGACCATTTTTTTTTACATCTTATTAACCTCTCTTTGCATGATGAAACTAAGAACAACAAGCCTAGTTGTTCTTATCAGCGGATAACTCTAAATGTCTTGTGAAGACGGTATTCCGTCCACACGTACTTTTATTTATAAACAAATAAATGGTTGTCCACTATTTAAATACACTCACAATTAATCGGCTTACTAGACTTAAATTTTGAAGTTACAATAAACAACGCTTTTATCACGGTGAAAATATATATAACATATATATATATATATATATATATATATATATTATATATATATACTCGTTTTTTTTATTCAAAAGTAATAGACTAGTGAATTAAACGAGGTTGTTAGATAGTGGCCAATAAAAAGAGCTGATAATACTTGTTTATTGTTATATAAACATGTTTAAATCCCGCTGCTACAAACAGCCATTTCTTTCAATCAAACAACAGATATCATCAGGCAGCGACTTGACTATTTAAATGTTCAATCCGTTCAAGATTGTGACTTGACTATTCAAATGTTCAATCCGTTCAAGATATGTAAACATGTTTATATAACAAAAAACAAGTATATATATATATATATATATATATTTTACATATATATGTATATATACATATATATATACATATATATGCATATACATATATATATATATATATATATATATATATATATATATATATATATGTATGTATATTAGCCACCGCCAAAACTGGGGGGGGGGCATGTAAGTACTTTTTGACGGGCCGTCTTTGTAAAAATCTACCAAAATCATGTAATTATCCGACCAATACGAAATTTTTGAGCGATTATTAACAGTGTACTGATTTTTCATAAACGATATTTATATTTATATATTTTTTTTGCTTACAAAACCCCCTCTTGTTTTGAGGGGGGTACAAATATTCTTAAAATAATCATCTGAAACTGAACACAATATCTTGTGTTTTTATAAGGGACAGGATTATAGATTTAAAAAAAAATGGTTTGCATGCCTTATTTTGACGTCTGAATATCAGAATTTCGATTGTGTTTAATTATCCCGCTTTTGAGTTTTGAAGTGTGAAATTAGGTGACTATGTTAAGTAAAATAATTAATTTAAGTTAAACAAAACAAACAAAAAAAATAATATTCATACAAAAATAGCCATTTTAAAATCTTTGATAAATGAATTTACATTTTTTTTAGCGAGCCGAATAATGCATGACCATTATTAAAAGGGCATGCTTTGAAGAATCGATAAAAAAATCGATAAATATTGTGCCCTTTGTGTTAAAAATAGCATCATTTTTTCGATCCCGTTTGAAAACGTTTGCCGCATTTCGACTACGGTTGACCAAACGCACAGAAATACTTTTTTTTTATTCTGCTTTAAATGGCCCCCCTCTCATTTTGTGGAGGCTAGCCCCCCACACACATACGCATTAAATCCAAACTCATACAAATGGTTACCCATCTGGTACTGGCCAGCCTCAGCATTAATAATACATTGAACTTTTCGAAACTGAAAAATACGTTTGTTCGGGCCTGTTTGGTCTTCCTTAGTTTGCTTTTTATCAAATGCAAACGTAAACATTGTCGATCTAGACTCTAGATCGACGCGAAGTAACTGGTTGCCTATATGAATAAGTGGAATTATTTGAAACCCAGGTACTTATATTATAATATTTTTGCATATTCTCTTAGATAATCATCCTAAATCTTAGTTAGACAACAAATAAATAAATTAATTATTTCAAAAACCTTTTTTTTTAAATATCTATGTACGCTTTTTGTGCAAGACAATGCTAATTGTTAACTATTTGGGAAAAGTTACTCAGCAATAATGGATTTTATTAAATGTAATTTCGTTTTAAAAAGCAAAAACAACTTGACTTTTCGGCCATTTTTGCCTAAGATATATATATATATATATATATATATATATATATATATATATATATATATATATATATATATATATATATACGTGTGTGCGGAAGTATGTGTATGTGACTCTGTTTGTGTTTTGTTTTCATTTCGATTAAATAACCGTTCTTCTTTTTTTACTTGTGCAGGAAGACGATCACACATTTATTGCGGCTTATACAAAACATGCCTTCCATATTATGGCGTGCTTCACTTACGGATAATTGAAGGTATTTCCACATCAACGTTGCCGGCTTCAGTTTCATTATTAACAGGACACGCCCCAGGCTGATATTCAGTTTGTTCACTGAAACGAAAAAATATCGGCCAAGGTCTACCGTACTGACCTAGCCTCTCCTTGCCTAATATTAAGACATTGTCACAGGGTAGAAAGACTTACCGTGAATGTTCTTTTATTGTGTATTTATGGTTGCATATATATATATATATATATATATATATATATATATATATATATATATATTGTATATATATAATTATATTTATATATGATGTAGTTGTATGCCTGTATACATACACGATACACGCACACGCACATAAATATATAACTATATACACGCTCACTAATATATGTATATATATATATATATATATATATATATATATATATATATATATATACGAGCAAACAGTTAATAAATAAAACATGTTAAAAACACTTCTAAATTAGTTAAAAACATATTTCATTTGAAAAGGAAAAACTAGATAAGTTGGTAGTCCTTTATCCGCGGAGTTTCCAGGAAATACTTTTCTTTCTCATCTGAGGGTAGGAATTAGCAAAATGCGGGATCGGATTTTGCATGCAAAAGTATTTGATGAAACAACAAGTAAGTCAAACATCTTACTTGAAAACAAAAAAAAGTGTAGCAGAGGGAATATGGTGAAGAAAAAGGTGAATACACATAAATGGATAGTCTGGTGGAAGATAAATAATCAAGTGACGGTAAAATCCAAATGTATAACTTCAATAAAGTTTTTTAAAAATTCCATTTGCACAAGTAAAATCCAAGGAAATCCCGTATTTGGAAGAAGAGGCCCCATAATAATCCAAAGGCAGAAATCCATGGAATAATTCACAGAAATGTGTACATGGAAAAAAGGAAAAAATTCCAATAAAAAGAAAAGAAAATAAGATATGCTTTTCACTCTACTTCCGAGGCCTAAATATCAATAAGAAAGATCAGGGAAGAAAAAAGAGGAGAGAGAAAAAATATGAGAGAGTTTAATATAAAATATAAAATAAAGGGAATCAAATGTCAAAATGACCCAGACAGGAAATGTTAAAGGCGCGAAAAAATATATAGGGCAAAATAATATAGGTCAACTGAAATGTACAGGTCATCGCTTAAAAAATGTCAGCAAGAGTTGTTAGAAGACACTAAAACGAAAATAAATAAATACATTGATAAATAAATAGAAAATAAATAATTAATAAGGAATAGACCAATAAATAAAAAATAAAAATACAATATAAAATAAAAAATAAAATAACAATTATTTAAGGGGAGAGGATGGCCTGTATCTACAAATTAAGGAAAAAGCAAGCAAAAAGGTAAGGAAATGCATATAGTAAAATATAAGTACATATACATACAAGATATGAAAGTGTGGGTAGACTGACATATTAGATAGATAGAAAAGCTTAAAAATACAGCAGAAAATGCAGATAAATAACCGGCCATGCAAAGAAGAGATAAAGAAAAAAATAAAGGGTTATTAAATTAAAAAGTATTAAGAAGTATGTAGAAAAACGATAAAGTTAAAAAAAAATAAAACTATGTAATTTCAAAATTGCCATAATTAAATTTGGACTAATGTTTACAGAAAGAGATCAGTTCATATTTAGAATTTATTATATTGTTATTTGAGGGGAAGTAATTATAGTTATAGCGTCGGTTGTGCAGAGGCGACATTACTAAGAGCCTGGAGTATAAGACTTAACTTTTTATATGATAGTCCATTTGATTGAGAAGGGGGTATTGTTAGAGTTAAGTTTTTAAATTAAAATGGTTGGAGAAGTTCCTTGCTTATTATTAGAATTATGGTTGTTAAAGAAGAAATGTGGTTTGATATTCTTTTCTTAATAAATGTTCAAGTAACGCCGATATATGTATGTACTTTATTAAAAGCTCGAGGTCTGGTATTAATATTAATTCTGATTTGTATTAGTTAAATTGTTTGAATTTTGTTCGTAGTGTTCAATTAATGGTGGGAAAATGTGTGTATGTGGACTATTTTGGAGGGAATAATGAGTGCTGTTAGTGTTAGGATGACTGTTAGGAGAAATATTATTATTCTCTTTAATAGTATTGTCATTATCATTATTATTATTATTATTGTTATTATTATTATTATTATTATTATTATTATTATTATTATTATTATTATTATTATTATTAGTTGTATGATTGTAGATGGAGGGGCTGCTCGAGTGGTGTATTGGATTAGTAACTATATCAGATGGAGGATTGGAAGAAGAATAATTGAAGACGAAATATTAGTGTATGTTATGGGATGATTGCGTGGGAGCTCAGTAATAGTGCAGGAATATATAACATCTTTTTGGATGCAATCATTATTGAGTGGGCAAAGCTGTTTGTTATTACACTTACAGTTAGTTTGGGGTTTAATTCGGAAAGGGATTTTTTGGGCTGATTAAATTCCTTTGTTATTAGATGTAAAGATTTTTTTTGCTAAATTTAGCATTGTTGAATAAGAAATCCTGATTGGATTTTTATTGAAAATAAACTATATCTATATGGGCATTTGAAAGAGATTTATGCAATGTTGACGAATTCCTTATGTATATTAGTTTTGACATATAGGCTAAATGGAGGATTACACCAAACATTTTTCATTTTCCTGATGCGACTGGGTGGGTTACAGGTATTAAGATTAGTATTTTTGTTTGGGTTATGAATGTAGACTGGTTCATTGTTATTGATAGCGGCAGATCTTGTTATTTTAACTGGTTTCTTACGAGTCATATTGTGTGTGATTACAGACATAAGGCGATCTGCAGGAAGAGCATAATTGTTGTATTTAATCTTTCCCTTGTGTCCTGAGATCCATAAGGCATTATTGAAGAAATTATCATTTTGATTTAAAGTATTTTATCAGCAGAAAGAGCAGAAATTCTTCTAGAGACAAATGGTACTATAAATTTTATAATTGGGTAGGGGGGTTAGAAGATTTATGGGTGTATAAAAGCGTAAGATTAGCTTTATGATAGGGGCTATAGCTTTCGGTGTGTAGATTAAGTGTAAAATCTAGAAAATTTTAAGTTTTTTTGTTTGGTTCAATAATTATAGAAAGGCCAAAGTTATTGAAGATTCATGTAATGTTTTAATTGTTTATTGTACTCTCTTGGACTGGCTGTTGTAGTAAAAAGGGCTTCGTCTTTATAAAGACCTCCTTGGATATGTGTAAAGTGGTAGTTAAGCTGTTTCAGTAAGAAGAGTCCCACTAAATTGGCAACTTCTGCAGAGCCAGAACACCCATCAAGATGTCAAAATTATCAGGGGTATCATTTCTTCTCCAAAGCTTATTGTTAAATTTTATAAGGGACTTTCTCGCTAGGTTGGTTGGTTGGTTGGTTGTTTTTGTTTTACGGCATATCAATCCTTTTCGGGTTATTTAATGCCGCATCCAAAGATTTTGAAGAAAAAAAATTAATAGAATATATTTGTTGTTTTCAAGTCGGTTTCTATTCAACCCATAGTTGAAACCCTAACAGGTACTACCACTCCGGGTCAGAGTGGAACTGGGAGCAATGGTAATAAAAGGGTGGATCCACACTCCCCAAAACCCGCAAGCTAGAGCCTCACCACTAGATGTAGTTTAAGGTCTTATCTAGGACTCCCATTGAGGTACTTTTACCCTTTGCAGGGCGCAGTAGGTGTATTCTACTGCCCAACGGCCGGGCCTTCTCGCTAGGAGAATTAATTTTATTTCTAAATTAGTTAAGTAAGAATGTATTTCAGCAGAGATAAGAGCCTTATTTAAAAGGATCGGAGAAATTGATTGATAATAATTTTGAATGTCAGCTGTGTTATGAAGTTAAGGAAGTGTTTATTTTTAAGGGAAACCATCCAATTAATTATGGAATCTGAATTCAGCCAAAGGGGGAAACTAACTTTTTTCTTTAATAGAAGGGATGATTCTATCTAAGATATTTTTACTTGCAGCTCCTAAGTAAGAGTTAGATGCGCAGATCAATCTGATGGAGGGGTTCCAATAGAAATTAAGTTTATGATCTTTGAGGGTGAATCTAGGGGTACCCGAAGAAATTATTTCAGTGAATTATGAATGTTCATTGAATTCAGTAAAAGTTTAGCTTCAGAATTAATGAAATCTAAAGTCTTAGGAGGGACTAATTTATAAGATTTATTAAGTTCTTTATACAAAAGTTGTTTGTATGTAGGATAGTCAAGTTTATAATAATTGTTTGTCTAATCAGCAGGGAAGAATATATGTCTATTCTTTTTAGCTTTTTCGGCAAAATTATTTATATTTCGAGTAATCGGATTATAATGGTGTTTTTGTTTCTTAAATGTATTATATATATATATATACACATATATATATATATATATACATATATATATACTCGTTTCTTGTTAAGCACTTTAAAGCTGAAATAGAGTCAATCAATTTAGCTCGCATGTTCAGATAATGAGACATAATGATTAGATCACTCAGACAGACGTTAATTACATTAAGCATTAAACGTCTACATTTAACCCGTATTTCTCCTGGTTGACGGTTGCGGAATAGATTTTGTCTTGGCTAAATTTTTTAAGGGATGGCTTCTTTGCCGGGTTTGCACCTCTCTTTCAGCGTCAATCGTGACACCTTGCACTGCTGATTCCGAAAAGGAAGAAGAACGAGTGTCTGCAGGTATTTCATAATATTATATATATATATGTATATATATATATATATATATATATATATATATATATATATATATATAATGTGGTCAATTTGTAAATGAGTGATCATTTGAAAATTACAAGTGCTGTTTGTAGTCTCTGCCTGTTTCAGCAGTGCTCCTCTTTTCTCGTAGTACTCTTTCAATTGTTCTCAAGCAGTACCCATTCAACGACCAATGCTCTTACTGATTCTGTAATGGTTCACTAACAATTACACGAGCATTCTATTAATACATGGAGTATAACTTTTCTTTTTAAGACATAGAGAAGAAGTATGCATTTATGGAACAATAATTAATAAAAAAACACAGAAAAAACGTTGGATTTTATGTTGGATTTCTTTTTTGATTTCTAATTTTTTCATGTACATATTGAATCAAAACCTTTGATAAAGGATAACAGATTATTTTTTTTTCTGATAACAATCATTCTGACATCTTCGAATTACTATTCTAAACGTCATTTTTGCAACGATTCGAGATTGCTTTTTCCCGTATTCCATTGATACTTACACGCGTGACGTGTGTTTTAAATTCTCTTCAGTTCACTAAATTTTTGCACATTTGCATATAACCAGAAGAATATTTGACGAAAAATGAAAAACGATCCTGATGCTGCAATGCAATAGACGTGTTGGCAAAACTAAAATACTAATGTAGTTTACAAGGGTCCTACTATGCAAGTTTAATTTTATCAGCGACACATCAAAAGAAGGGTCATGTTTACGAAATATCAGATCATGCAGAGATTAAATCTGACTAAACTAGGAAAAATGCGAATACATATATATACATATACATATACATATATATATGTGTGTGTGTGTGTGTGGGTGTGTGTTTGTGTGTGTGTGTGTGTGTGTGTTAAGGAGCGCAGCAGGCGAACTGTGTCCAGGCAAGAAGAAAATAAACAATGGAAATTCCAGGCGATCAAAGAAACGATCGGTCCCAGGAAAAGGTGACCTTAGCTACATCCAGGCAAACGAAAATAAACAATGGACACTCGGGATTTGTAGCGACCTGTATCTAGGGCGTAAATCGGTCATGGGTCAGACAAACAAAACAGCAAAATTGCAAGACACAGGTTAACAGGTCGAAGGTATATCACTAAAAAGAGGAGTGAAACAATGAAACAGGCAGTCAGTCAGAGGGACGGGCAGGTGCGAGACACAAATTGACACAGTTTGCGACCCACCTCTACCCGAACTCTCAACGCCGTCATTGTGTTGAAGTGTATATAGAAATAATAAACAAAACTTTTTCGGTGAACACCATCGTGCCAGTTGTTCCATTTGGTCTATTTGCATAAGCAAACCAATTATAAGGGGTCCACATTTTTAAATACTCTATACACAAACTTTCATGTCAGTATATCAACAATTCGTCGACTATATAGGTAGATATTATCCGAACTTACATCCTTATCAATATGTGTGGGTGTGTTTGTGAAAGGAAGTATATTTACCCATTATAATTCTGTTGAATTTAGACCCATACACAATTGCTAATGATATGGACTTACCGATTTTGGGTAAAATTTTAATTTTATGATTCGACATACATACGTTCACTTAGGATGATAACTTTCACATTTACCTTCCTGAAATTATTAAAATAATCACCAAACCCGAAGTATATCGAGCAAATCTATACCAAATAAAGAATAAGTGATTCGTCAAAAATCAATACATGATAATGGACGATATATAAAGTATTACTAAATTTATAGTGACAGCTATTATCTATAGTTTTAACCAACATAATATATCTTTGCCACCAAAAGCCTCTCGTTCTTATATATGGCTTCGATACTGATTTTACGTATCCTATTTGATTACGACAATCAGATATCATAATGACACTGAGCACTTAATATGCTAGACGAGGTAGCTTCAATAAGTTTCCAGATCTTTTCCTAAAAACACTTTTATTGATAGGATACATATAAATTTATAGTCCACTTTGAACTAATCTCCTCCGGCTTCAATGCACTTGTAATATGCCAACAACTTCTGAAATGGGTGATGGTCCACTGTACGTATAGTGTTAAACTTTAAGAATATTCTTATATATATATATATATATATATATATATATATATATATATATGTATATATATAAGTATATATATATTAATATATATATTTACATATATATATTAATATATATTTATAAATATTAATATAGATATATTTATATATATATATTGATATATTTATTTATATATATAAATATATATATTTATATATATTGATATATATATATATATGTATATATATACATACAATATATTTATGAGTTTCAGTGTTCATTTCTACTATAAGGAGTCGTTTTTCCTTCCCTGAAGCCGCTTTCTCACGGAAAAGACTGTGCTAGCCTGTATCTGTGCTTTCGTAGATTTCATGTCTACTGCTCGTCTGAACTGCAATCCATGATCCCTCTTTTAAAAAATATTTTAAAAAAAAATAAATAAATCGCCTAACTGCTAGCACAATAGCAATTTACCATACTCTCTTTATTTGCCTGAACAAAAAAAGTGGAATTAATAAACTCCGAAAACTACCCGCAGATGAAACTTTTTCCTGCTTTCTGGCTGAGTACAATAGGATTCTGATGAGCTTAATGTTAACCAGATTTTAAATAATCAAATAATAGAAAATTCCCAAGCGTAACGATTACTACACTGTTGTCCGGATTACTATTCTAATCCATTTAGTCTTATCCTCAAATGTCATTTACCATTCATAATGTTGTGACATCATTGAAAATAACAAACATGTTTGTTGGAAACATATAGAGAGTAGTTACTATTGTGTAATGTGAACACCCACACACACACATACCCACACACAAACACACACACACACACACACACATATATATATATATATATATATATATATATATATATATATATCTTTCAGCCTATATTTAGTAAAATTAGTAATCAATACCAGCAGCCCTTAGATTTGTTTGCATTTTTTCACGTGTTGATACGTCTCCGGTTTGGAATAATAAATTTGTCGCCCTAAAGTAAACAGCAATAGATATTTTTTTAAAACTTTTATTGAAAAGATCATTTAGGTTATCTGATTATATTGTAGAACTGATATCTATTTAATGTAACCGCTTTCAGCATTAACAAGCTCTGGCACGTACTCGACGAATACTCAGCGGATGGCGGTGATCAGGATGGTTTTGGTGTTGTTGGAGGTCATGTTAGTAATTTTCTCGATGTATTAAAAAACGAAGTAGTCCAGTTGGTTCAGGTAGGAGGAGGAAGAGGTCAGTGAGAGTAGGGTACAATGTTGTCGTTCCCCTTCTGAAGCCAATTCTGGTTTTCTTGATAACTTGGTGTCGGCGCCGATTCTACCAACGTCATTTGATTGCACCAGAATATAACCACATTCTTCAGCGTATCCCGGTACACTTTAGTATTTACTTTCAAGCCGACTTTAAGTAGATGAGGTTTCATGATGTGGCTTTCACTTGAAACCAAACCAAAATCATAACCGTAGTCGGAAACTTCGTTGATCTGTACCCTCAAGGGTTGAACCGTCCGAATTTATATTTTGGGTGTGCTGGCAATGTACCTGTTGTCATCAGTTGAATCGGTAAGGAGCAGAGGTTTTACAACGGCTCATTTTCAACCTCGTTTTTGAACATTGTGTCACTTTCAGACATCGTAAAAGTCTTCTATCCTTCTTGAGATTTTTACACAACTGGCCATTTAGTGGAAGATATACAAGAATAAAACTAATTTTCATCAGACGGAAATGGACTCCTGTCGTCATTTTAGGGCGATAGTTTTATCGTCTTTGTAGTATCTGAGGATAAACTACCTGAGAGGTGTGTGCCGTTGTTTTCCATGGGATCTGACGCAGAGTTTATTTTGTGGGGTCACTTTGGATGATTTCTTTTCCTGACTCTTTAGAAATCAATTAATTGTGACAAAATGGAATTGAGACGGGGTAGCATATTTTCCGATGTAGATGTCATTGTAAACGATTTGTATGTTAAAATAATTAAGTTTATTTTCTATTCACAAACCTTGTGGAGTAAAAATATATAATCATTTTATTAATGTTTTCAAGGTACTAGGCATTTTTCAGCATGAATGTGCATAACAATGATGCGCATTTGCCCAATGTAGAGAGTCGAAAATCTAATTTGAAATACTTATTAGAGTGTTGCGTGTATATCAGTAACGCTATTTTCTGCAAGTATCGATAGCATAATTGCTTTACAAACGTGGAAAAATGTGTCTTTATATATGAAGAAACTTAGATTAGAGATATACGCATCTACTGCGACGTAATAACAGAAAAATACCATGTCTATTTCTTCGCAAACAGGAGTCCGGCATGTATTACTCTCCATACATTTTTCTATAATCATATGTGAAATATTGAGAATTGTGTATTACATATATATTATATTATGTTCATTGCAATTCGACTGGTAAACTGCTTTATAATTTTTTTTGTATTTATATTTATATCATTAAATATATTGCGTGTAAATAAATTCAGACGAATGCATGACTTCCGTACACTCTTTACGGGCAGTATATAACCTTCTAAGATTGGCCGATCCTGAAATCCTGAAACGCGAGTTGCACAATCCTCGCACACATGTTCCCAAATTCGACAATTCCAGTAGAAAATAAAATTTACGAGACTAGATAGATCAGCAGAAGGCGCACAAACAGCTAGATATTCTGAACTATTTACCATCAGCTATTGAGTACGCGCAACGTAGTTTAACTCCAGTGGTATGTACTTCAATACGTGTGGTAACGTGATTTTTCTGTATGCATAGATAACTCAGTTCAGCTTGCCCAATCGTTTAACCACAATCAGCATCTATGAAGATTTTTAGCGTTTTGCATAAAAAACACATGCAAATTGTTGTTTTTTTTAATTCGTATATCAGTTTTCATCTCAAATCTCCCCTCTGTAAGTTTTAAAGCATTCCAATATAAACAAAACGAATATACATAAATAATAAACTCGAAGATAACGAAAAACACGTTTTAGTGTGCCAAATTGTTTTTTATTGCAAATTAGAATCGTATTCTAGCCAACAAAAAAAGGCATAAAAAACACGTTGTCAATTTACATTATGCTTTAAATTATTTTTTATCTAATATATACTTGTACATGATTATAATTATTTTTCATTTCCTTATAAATAATATATGAATTCAAGTCTAGTTTCTACTGAAAATTAAAATCGTTTTCTGGATTTTATTTTTTTACATTTAAATTAAAATTCTTTCTTTGTACTTTTTAATACGTTTAACATTCTAGCACTGAATACAAATGTATATTATGTTACTAACTGTCTTTGTTGACAAAGTTTGGCCGATTAAATTTTTGATTATTTTAAGTAAAAAAAAGTTCGGAATTCTTTTCCAATGTTAATAAAGAAAAATATCTTACTATCAGCATAAAATATCATTTAATCTATTATAAATGGAACAATAACGAACTGTAACAAAAACAATAAATATTACCTTGCACTATTAATCGATTAGGTACGAAAACACTAAATGAAATTAAAGGTATATAACTGGTAAATTGTATTTCAGTTTTCCCTGTATTATTAAGAGTGAGGTTACTTACTGTAACTGTAAACAAATACAATAGCACCTTCTTTTCTACATATTTGCTTTTTTATTTCTCATATTTTAACATCTTATTTATTGCATTAACTTTCCTAATGACAATATAGCGATGTAAAAATTACATGCAAATGTATTATTCCTTTAAAGATTATCGGAAAATAGACATTGGTCGTTGATAAAAACGGATAAAATGTATAGTCGTTAACTATGATAATGCATTATACAATGCACATTGGGTAATGTCTGATAGTAAATAATACTATTAATCCCAAAGTGTGCATCAAACACACAACTAATAATACGTGGTTGGATTCAACTTCTCATAACAAACAACCAATATATCATCTAACAGTGAATAAGACATTTCAACTACTCTATTTAAAATGATATAAGTTATTTAAGATTTTTTACAATGTTTACGGCAACGCAAACTCCTAATAAATGTAATTTAAATCAATCTTGCTATTCAAACTCTAATGTTGATCTCTAATTAGAGTATGAAATATACAATAAACATAAAAATAAACGGTATAAAATATCTGTAAAGGTCAAAGGCTATAAAACAATGAGGTAAAAATTAACGTATTCTGACCTATGAAACGACTGAAACGGTTTGTAATTCATTGGATAAAGTCATGATTATAAAAATGTCTCGTTTTATTTTTCCAGAAATGAGTGTGTCTTTCGACAAATATCAGAGGTCGGATTTAAATTAGTTTTATCATGCACAGCACTAATCTAATATTAACATTTTATTGAGTTCACATTGATCAATCAGAATATTTAGATAAGAAAAAAAACAGTTTAGTTTATACACGCAGAGCTATATATGACGTCTATTTACCTTGTGTGGCCTGTAAGAAAACACCCGAAAGATGTCTGGTTATTTTTTTTGTGTTTCTTGCTTGAGTTATTTGATTATAATTTTGTGAATATACATTTACTAATCTATTTTCTTGGACGTAGGACTGCAAAAACTTTATCAAAAGAAAACAACAAGATTCTAAATATACGCTCATATGGGAGATTTGTTTAGTATAAGATAGTTAAATCGTGCGTTGCCGATTTAACTCTGGGAATATGCTTGGGATCGTGAATAAATGAGTTGACAAGACCAACTTAAGAACAACAATTCCAAAAATCCAAAATACTCGAACTGAGTTCGTTTTTCTGATCTGTTATTTCTCTTAAGTTGTAGGGTCTAATAAGCTAACTCTCAGAGTCTATAATCTTCTTTGTTTATTTATATTCAGAAACTAATCTGAACAATGAATTTCTGCTATTGACGTATGAAACGAAAATAAGTACACATTCAAGATCAATATCTCGCCTAGCTAAATGTTATATATGTAGATTCTTACCAAGAAAACTGCTACTCGACTCTTTTAAGAAATACCGCTTATGCAAAGTTACCAGCAAATATAAAAGATGTAAGAGAGGAAAATACACTTTAAAGTGTATTTACCTGTTTGTTGTACGTGTATTAGTAAAATTAGTAATAAATACGGGCAGCGTGATTATTTGGTTGCATTTTTTCACATGTTGATGCGTCTACGGGGTGGACTGGCATATTTATCATCCTAAAGAAAACTGCACTAAAGCTTTATTTTAAAACCTTTATTAAAAAAATTGTTCAGGAAACTTGATTATTTAGTAATGCTGATATCTGTTTAATTTAATCGCCTTCAGCATTAATTAGTTTTGTCAGGAGCTCGGCGAATTCTCAGTGGATGGCAGCGATTAGGCTGGTTTTGGTGTTGTGGGATGGAATGTTGTTGATTTTCTTTGCGTACGAACATATAAAGTAGTCCACCGGGGTCAGGTGGGAGGTAAAAGTTTAATCTTTATTAATAATATCTCAAACTTATCGGTTTTTTTAATGGATTTCTTACTAATTTCGCCTGGTAATTTGATTAGGAAAAAAGTGAAGCTGACAGCGACGACTATCATATACATTTATAAATTCATATATACATATGTATATATACATATATACATATGTATACATATATATGTATATATATATATATATAATAGTAAAAATTAGGCACACATTTTGTAATAGATTGATTGTTTTCTGATTTGTGAACTGCAAATAATTACACTAAATAAACTGATTTTTTTATAATATTGCTAATTCTCAAACTCAATAATCTTATACAATTAGTTTTGTGTGAGTATAATTAATATTATCGCGCAACTATCTATCTAAATAATTTACAATACCTTTATTACTTTTACGAAACAAGAAAAGCATATTTTTTATTTAGACGATGTATCATTTCTTTAGTTAGCAACTCATGTCCACTTTAAATGCATACTAAACTGCGACTACCACTTACTCTATTGTGTAGATTTAATTGTATGTGAATGCATTTATATATATATATATATATATATATATATATATATATGTATGTATGTATGTATTCGCTTAAAACCAACAGGACAAAACAAAATACTAACATAGTCGTGAATTTTTCCATCCATGTTACACTGAATTAATAATATATAAAATGTATTCATTGTTTTTTTACTCTAAACTGAGTAAGATTTTAGCTGGGCATTTGTTGTCATTTTATTTACTACATAAGGAAACCGCTCCTTTTGTTTTTATCAAATAGTTGTTATTCTTTGTGTCGTAAAGTTGCTAAAGGATTCTATACATCGTAATTTTCTCTGTACCTATTCATGCGGTTGTTCAAAAATAAAATTAGCTTCAAAGAGGAGAAAGAATAGTACGGCGTATGGAAATTTGAGCCATGAGTGGGGGAGGATACACACTGATTCGAATCCTGCACGGTTCATATTTCTTTTTGGGACGAATTGTCTAGCTTCCTTGAATAATTAGCTGTCCTTTTAATAGAAACATATCAGAAAAGTCAAGTGCTTCAAATAAAACAGGTTTATAAATAATATTTTCCTTATTCAATCAACACATGCATATACTAATGATTTATCGCAAAAAACCTATATATTTCTGTATGCTTAAAAATTCAATCTAATGTTTATGTACATATATCCAATATTTTTCTCGAAATAATACACGTGCTCATGTAAAAAAAAAGTATTCTTAATCACAGCGACCATTTTTCACCTCATGGGCATATGTACGTTCTTGGCAAATGGCTGTAGGCGGTATATACTAATAAGATCCAAAACTGTAAAAAGCCTAAAGGCAATTACGGTGGAATGTGCAAAAGTATTCTAAAAGATATGAAGAGCACACTGAGGCATATAAAAGTGTCTATATACATATACAACAGCTATAATTTACAATCGAAACACACTTTTGAACACAGAAGCCATCACACCTTCAGAATCTGTAGAAATTAAAGTTGATTCCATGAAATGAGATGCAATTGCGATATGCTCTATAGAGATGATATCGTATTCACTTCCAGTAAACTTTAATAAATTCTTACATGTAATACACTAAAGAGAGAGAGAGATGTGGGTATTTGGCGTTGCTAATTATTTTTCTTTCCATACGAAAGAAGTAGCAGTTTAGGTAGCATGTTTATATTATAGTGATATTATCAAACGTTTCCTTACTGAATTACCCGTTTGATTATTATGTCAGGTATATTCAAGACCAAGATGTATTTGACATTCATTTGAGATTTATCTTATAAATGTCTTAATGTACCAATTAATTTCCCGTCTGCGATCCTGCAGTGGTGTCTATGTGTATTTTTCTTTAACATGTTTCTAGTCTTTTATGTGTCGATGCTATACTTATGTTTAATGTAAATGCTTACATCTCTGTTTACCTCGCAAAACATTCACAGCTAGAACATCTCGTTCTACCTTCAATGAAATGTATTATTATTATCATTATTAACGCCAGCCCGATTTCATATTAGTAGAGATCATTTCATTGAAAAAAATATATTAATTTATTTCGTGTTAGAGTACCACATGATAACCTTTTATTCTGTAATAAAGCAACCAGTATAAACCATTCCTGCTTTAATAACCACAATTATAGAATTATATTTTATCTTGCATGATATAAACACGTTGCTAGTACTTAGCATCATTACAGAAAAAATTATCAGACTGATATATGTCTCGATAATATTTGTAATTCTAAATACTCCCGTCGATTTCGAATATGATGCCCGTCACAAGAACTACGTTGCTCAGACATCTACACAGAGGGTATGTTTGTATTGGTAAATGTTTTGTGTAGAACTACCACCCTGTGTGGCACAAATGCTAATCGTATTCGGTAGGATAGCTTCAAAACAGAGAAGACAATAGACCGCACGTTTCATATCAATCTTCTTTCTCCTAGAGGAATATCTTAACAAAGACTGAAGGTGCATATGTCCCAGTGAATTAAACACGCTACGAGATAAGAACTCCGAAATAGCTATGTGCTGTCGCAGTACATGCAACGTCTAGCATTCCCACATTTTCCGACATATTTTTCTGGCCGGAGTTTCGAAGAAATACTTTCCTTAGCCGCGAACAGGTAATTATGATAATGGGAAATGTTCGAAGATACCTAATACTTACTGCGTTAGTATAAATGAGAAAACAATATTAAATAGGGTTCTCTTAAAAAAGTAATCGATGAATTTGAAGATATATCAAAATGTTACTAATGAAATAATTAGAATGATTTGGTTTATAAAATAAAAGCTTATAAATACGGGTGCTGCATTAATCCGGCTCGGGTGTAAATCCGTCTAAGAGCTTATTTCTAGAGCTAGACGACCCATGTAGATTATGCCTTCGTGAAAAATTTGCTATTCTGTACTTTAAAGAACGCCAACATCTATTAAAATGTAGGAGAGAAATAGCGAACAGCTGTGTTCATAGGATAAAATTTACTCTAGGATAGAGATACGAAATAACTTTAAAAGTAACAAAAACAATGGAAAATAAACAAATAAATACATAAAATAAATAAACATGCATATACAAAAACTATCATACATATATATGTGTGTGCGTATATATATATATATATATATATATATATATATATATATATATATATATATATATATATATATATATATATATATATATATATGTATATATATATATATACCATAAAAATAAATAAATAAAATTTAAAAAATTAAAAAAACCTAACCTAGATTTAAAACAAATCAAGGCACTAAATTTCGAGGCTAAATAGAACACACACAAAGAAGCAGGTCAACCAGGGGTCAAATGGGCATTTGTCTTATAAGTGAATGCCCATTAGCTGATAGGAAGGGCGCGATAGATACTAGAAAACTTATTGGCTAACTAAAATCTCAATAGAAGGCGCGTATAAAAAACGACAGACAACAACAAAGTTCGCGCATAAGCCTGAAGAATCCTAGAATGGATGAACCGCGGAATATTCAGTGTAGCTTAATCGACATATATATCTCATACAAACTAGCTCTACTTACGTAGTGAGCAATTTTGAAGTAAATACTTGAAGTTTACACATGAATTTATACTTTTGTATATTAATTTTATGTGAGTAAATGAAGTACTTATATATATATATATATATATATATATATATATATATATATATATATATATATATATATATATGAGGGCGAAACTCGAGTCTTGGACTTCCGGTTCTTTGACTGTCATGGCTCTTGTGAGCTGCGACGTAGTTTGGCTGTGGAATTTATTATATAAGATCTCTCACATTCTGAAAATTCTATAATAAGTTGCTTGCTTGGTTAGCATTGCTGGATGGCATCGTCCTTTCGAGTTAAAACTCCTACTTGTGAGACATCAGCTTGGGTTATTAGCTAGTTAGATGACCGCGTCCTTTGTTGAGACGAAGTAGGTTCATTTCACAGTCGGATATCGGCGCGGCTTGCTTTATCTGTGTTGGTTAATAGAAATTCTTGTGTGCAGGGCGTTTGCTCAGTTGGTAGAGTGCTTGCCTTGCATGCAAGAGGCTCGGGTTTCGAATCCTGAGTTCGGATGTGTCTAACAGATGAGCCCAAATGAGGGCAAAACTCGAGTCTCGGACTTCCGGTTCTTTTACTGTCATGGCTCTTGTGAGCTGCGACGTTGTTTGGCTGCGGAATTTATTATATACAATCTCTCACATTTTAAAAATCCTATCATAAGTTGCTCGCTTGGTAAGCATTGCTGGATGGCATCGTCCTTTCGGGTTAAAACTCCTACTTGTGAGATATCAGCTTGGGGTTATTAGCTGGTTGGATGACCGCGTCCCTTGTTGAGACGAAGTAGGTTCATTTCACAGTCGGATTTCGGCGCGGCTTGCTTGATCTGTGTTGGTTAATAGAAATTCTTGTGTGCAAGGCGTTTGCTCAGTTGGTAGAGTGTTTGCCTTGCATGCAAGAGGCTCGGGTTTCGAATCCTGAGTTCGGATGTGTCTAACTGATGAGCCCAAATGAGGGCAAAACTGGAGTCTTGGACTTCCTTTTCTTTCACTGTCATGGCTCTTGTGAGCTGCGACGTTGTTTGACTGTGAGATTTATTATATATATATATATATATATATATATATATATATATATATATATGTATGCGTGTGTGTGTGTGCGCAAATAGTTAATAAAATATGTTATAAACACTTTGAACTGAGTTAAAAACATATTTAATCTGAAAAGGAAACAGTAGATAAAGGGATAGTCCTTAATCCGATGAGTTTCGAAGAAATACTCCCCTTCTCATCAGAGGATAGGAAGTATATATATATATATATATATATATACCCACGTTTTTGCATATCAGACCTGATTAGTAGAGTAAAAGAAAGTTTTAACAAATGCGTTGTACAGCAAATTTACTATTGGATTTCTGAAAAACAGAATAGATTAAATGCATTATTACGAGCAGTATATTTGCTTCCCCTGACTAAAACATAAATCTTCTTGACAATTCTAAATCGGCTTTACTTATTCATTAATAACTTTGAAATATGCAAA
Source organism: Euprymna scolopes (assembly GCF_053919585.1). NCBI lineage: Eukaryota > Metazoa > Mollusca > Cephalopoda > Sepiida > Sepiolidae > Euprymna > Euprymna scolopes. The sequence continues at coordinate 54,526,097 of NC_136486.1, forward strand.
TGATTATTAATAGACACTGATTAGAAATTTTGAATCAGTATTTACTGCATATTTCGAAAAGTATATATACATAACCTGCTATTGGGCAACACATGCAGATTGAATTGCGGATTTAAGAATTAAATAAAAAACATTAAAACATTATCCCTATGGATAGTAAAGTACGTGTATAGATATTTGTAAATGCATATATAAATATATCATATCATACAAACGAGCGTCTTTCCCTAAAATAATTTCTTGTTTCATTATAACATTGGAATGTGACAGAAAGGATTGTACATCGATTTGTTATCTGAATTGAAACTATCATTTATGATATGAAATCTGCATCGTTCTGTTGTAGATATTGACATTGTGAGACTCTATCTTATAACGCCTGCTATGGACGTGCGCCAGAAGCAGAGATGTGTAATTGGATTCCTTCATGCAAAAAAACTTAAGTGAGCAATATTAATCGGCATCTATTCAATCGGTACGGAATCTATGCAGTTAGGAAATATGATCCTCGATTTCAGAATATTGTCGAAGATGTAAATAAACGTATCTCCAGACTTCTACGCCAGAGATATAAAAAGCGGTCTATAAATTACATTAAGAATGATAATAACTATGTAGAAAAACAAAAATTCGTAAACACTCGTTATAATGACACTAACTCCGATTTCGTAGGTCGTAACATTTTTCCTTTGGAATTAAACAAGAGACACTATATTTAAACGACTACCTTGTAAAGGAATATAGATATGAACTCCGACCAATTAACTTGTTATTTTGTTCCCTTACATATATTTTTCTGAGCGCTTCTCTGCAGGTATACAACAACCGTAAGCTAGGAATTATCTATGACTCACTTAAAATAATCCATGATTTAATTTAAATGAATGCGTTAAATTTAATAAACGATATCATGGTTTAGGTGGTCGAGGGACACGTGGCTCTGTCATATTATTTAATATGATTTGATAAAAGACAGACACGACACATCGGTGAATGGGGCAAATAATGATACGCTGTCAGATACGTATCTGGATTTACCTAGGGAACGCTTAGATGAATGCAGCCAGTATATCACTGGCACGGACAGCCAACGCACACGCCCTTCGTATCTCTTCATCTCTTCGCAGTCAGCTTCGTTTCACGGTAAATTAATCGCTGCAAATTTATCGCAGTTTACTATTTATCGGTAAATATATCGCCAGTAATTCTGATGCAAGATAATACATTTGATAGACAATATATCGTCGGTGAAATTACCGTCATGATTTTATCCTGGTGCTCTTGTAAGTGGGGCGTGACAGAGGAAACGGGTAACGACTCAGACTTTTAGAATGCCAAAGTTCTTTCGATCAGTCATACATATTTATGGGAAATTTAATATATAAAACGCAAAGTGTATGCATGTGCGCGCATGTGTGTGTTTGTGTATGTCTCGCAAGAACCTTCCGAGTGACTTAAAGAAATCGGTAAAAGATTGGCCGAAAACAGCAAGTTCCTGAGCGTCAACTGGGTGCTTTTTACCAAGAAGGGGTTGGTTATTGCGGCGACATTTTCTCCAATGGATTGACTACGCTTATTAACAACGCTCGCGACTTCCGGCCTCGCGATAGACGCATCGGCTAAAGCGTTAAGTTTATTTTACCCTCTTCCCTACTTCTTGTTACCTGTTCGAACCTCTTTGCCGACTACCATTTTTAACACACCCCCTGGCTGCCTACTCTTGGTTTGATTCCTTCCAAACCACACCCGCTACTACCACTTTATTAACAACTATCTCTGTTGTTTTGCTTCCCCCTCCTCGCCCGGGGTTTCTTACTACAAACCTCTTCACATCCAGGAAACGCCGGATATCCCGGCTAGTCTTATATATATATATATATATATATATATATATATATATATATAGTCATCCACATACAGTACTGTTTCGCTGTTTCACAGCTCATCAGTGCGGCTAGACAGGCAACTACCTCAAGCCAGGATTGAAACCCGACCGTTTATACGGCAGTCAAGGCTTCTAACCATTACGCTATTGGCGGCTGCTTGAACGAGTAGTGAGTTTAACGATGTTTTGATATCGTCCGAAATACCTCCGCTCGATTTGTTTACACAAAGAGCGTATATATGTAAATCAAAATGTGCGGGTGTTGGTATGTCGTGCAAAATCTTCCAACAGACGCGTTAGAACGTGTGTTATGTTGTGGGCCCGAAAAAGGGGTTCGTTCTGCAATGTGTATGTGAAAAACACCAAAAATGGTGTATGTATATGAGTACGGTCTATAACGACCTACATGTTGAATAGTGTTTTTTATATATATTCGTGTACGTGTAAATGCGTGTATGTAAATACGTCGTATTATTTATCGTCTAATTTTTATATTTATATGTTTATGCGACAATTTTAACAGAAAACGAATGACCTGAACGTACCGAAACCGTTGTAGAAAAACAGTTCTTTTTATCAGATGTAAATAGAACAACACATACCTGAATTATTTACGAACATTTATTCTAATGATCCGGCTGGCATCTTCAGGGAGTAAACATTTTTAAATATTTGCAGCCTGAAATGGCGCCGCCCCATGGGCCATGGCGAGACCAACTCCCCTTTTTGAGTCGGCCGTTCTCTCTGATATCCAGCAAACGACTGGATAGAATCTACCCAAATATTCATTTAATCGCGTGTCTCATTACGTCCCATTGCTTGTCTCAGACCAACAGCTGATGCAACCCCAATCTAATTATTTGTTTATACGAATCAAAAATCATGTTTACATCCATTTTCTATTTTCACATACCTTTTGCGATATTATTATTATTATATGTCAATCATTTTCCCAATTTCATTGTTTATTATTCCAATCATAATAATTGGTCCAGAGACCTGTCGTCGCTCAATTGAACTAATAATAATAATAATAATAATAATAATAATAATAATAATAATAATAATAACATTAATAATAATAATAATAATAATAATAATAATAATAATGTCTTATCATTGGCTCTGCTTGCCACAGAAAACACATACACTACGCTATGATCACAGCGAAAAGGGGCACAGCATTACACGTGCCAAAATTTATATCGTTTCAAATATTGAGAAATTGGCCAAAAAGATGAATTCCTTGACCGTCAACTAGATCGTTATCTGCAAGGCGGGAATGATTGCTACTGTCGAAATTTTTTACAGTCATTCAAGCCTCGCGTGAACGAAGTCGCATAAAAAAGAGTTATTTCGAACGCCCGTGTCGCCACAATAGCGGTGGGTGCATCGATTTCCTTTTTTTCACGTCTTTATCCTCTTGTGCGTTATGGGTTCGAGCCTGCCTATAATTCTTTTTTTTTTACGCTCGCACGTTTACTCGATGCAATTTGGATTTAATTTATTTTTTTATGACTTTGGTGGCTCAAAAATCCCCTATAGACAGAAGTCGAGACTCAGGGCAACACCGGGCACTCAGGCTAGTGTATACTAATTCATAGTTTATGTAAACACTTCAAAGCTTTCATAAATATGATTTTTTTACAACGTGTATGGAAATGCATACTTTATTAGATTTGTATAAAGATTAATTGTTCTAATTAACTGTTTATTGTTTTGCAAGTCACATTTTCTGAAAACATGTTATTTAAGTATGTAAACCTGCAATATGATTTCATCAACATTAGAATAAAACAATAAGATTATACATTTAAAAAACATATACAAAAACCTCTTGCTTACCACTGTGTACATAAACCTTATTCGGCCGGCCCTTAATCGTACATGTTGTTTAAAAAGTAAATAAAGAGCTTGTTTTTACCATCAGGGCATTTTTTTTAAACCGTTGCTTATACATTTTCATTTTCTTTTGTTCTTATTAATTTTTGCCTCTGAATTGGATAAAGTTTGCAATATTACTTGCGAAAATAATCTACTTTTCTATAGTTTTTTATATGTGTAAGCAGCCAGTATTTTGACATTGTAATATCTGAAGAATAGGCACGAATGACTGACAGTAATTCGAATGTCAATTGTGAAGTTTTTACATTATTACTATTAAATTAATCTAATTTGATTTGCCACGCTTAGAGTTTGAACAAGGTCTAATGTCCACTAGTAGCTTTCAGCAGTTATATTTTATAATAAGCGGCGATTTAATTTTCTATGTTATTTTCAAGCTAATCTATTAACATAATACCAGACGTATCTCAAAATATAAATGAGAAAACGTTGCTAGCTTTGCACAGAATTTGCTTAAAAGTTTATTCTTTAACTCTAAAGTTTGGTGAATGCTAATTTATTTCCCAGGTAAAATAGTGACTATATTTTTTTCAATTCTATATTATATGGAGATTTTTTTTTTTACATTGACAATGTTGCAAAAAAACTCAGCATGGTCCACAAATCGGTGTTTTGATCATGTGTGTTAAGACCGACTAATGCAAAATCTTCAATAAACTATTTTGGTCATTTTTTTTTACACAGTGATCACCACTTATCAAGGCCCGGAAGCTACTCAGAATAAGGGTTATTGCAAGTACATTACGTTAGTGAGGAGATTTGCTGAAGTGTTTACTTAAGGGGGCGGTTCATTAGGAATTTATTAACATTGAACTTGAAGACATCCAAGTTGTAGTCCGGAGGGAAGCAGGCAGACGAAACAGAGTTCCACAGGCGTGCAGTTCTAAGAAAGAAGCTTTGTTCATAGAATCTGCGTTTTGATCTAGGCACAGATATAGAGTGGGGGAAATTTTTCACAGTGGATTCAGCTAGACGGGTGTTTTTCGTGAAAGATTGACGAGGGGGGACCAGAGATTGGAGTTCAGACGAGCATCTGCCATGGAAATAACGATAAAACAAGGATAGGCTCGCAACGTCTCTTCTGTGGGAGAGAGGTTGCATGGTAGAGAAAAGGGCATCCCCCACTAAGCCACGAACTCTATTTTGTACTCTGTCAAGGCAGGATAGGCGGTTTTTAGCAGCTCCTGCCCAGATATTGCAACAGTATTCCATCCTTGGTCGTACTTGGCTTTTATATAGATAGAGAATTGCATCAGTAGTGAGATATCTTCTGGAGCGGTAGAAGAATCCCACCATCTTTCCAGCGACCTTGGCAACAGACTTGATGTACGTGTTCCATTTCAGATCAGGAGTAAAGGAAAACCCAGAAACTTGTCAAAACACGGGGCCTTACCCAGACGAGAGCCATCCATCACAATTGATGCCAGCTGGGGATCAGAGCGTTGAAGATGTAAGGATAGGAGTTTGGTTTTGGATGTATTAAAGGTAACCAGTAACGTCTTCCCCAACTGAACCACGCGCTCGAGATCAGAAGAGATAGAATCAGAGAGTACTTTGTCATTTACAGCCTTTGATGTGTTGCCGTAGATGGTCGTGTCATCAGCATATATGTCAACGAATGATTTAAGTATGTGTTTAGGGAGGTCATTGATGTAGATCAGAAAGAGAGTTGGGCCCAGGATTGACCCCTGAGGGATTCCAGAATTTATATTGCAGGCCTCCGATTTTTGTCCATCTACCACTACTCTTATGAGCCTATCGGAGAGATATGATTTAATGATTGGCTCTGCGAATTTAAACAAACTCTATTTTCCATCAGCGAAAACGAACTGATTGTATCCTGTTTTATGTGCTTGAAAAACTGAAATTCAAAGAAGAAGTGTGCTTTTATGTACACTTTTAAATTAAGCAATGTATTAATAAGTTCTTCATGCTCACATATTTCTTTTGGTATCGAAGTACTAAATAAAAGTGTCAGTAATCCAAGCATAAAACATTCCAAGTGTCCAAAACTTCGTTTAATTGTGATACATCAAATACTTAGACAGATATAGTATTAACATTGCAGTGCAAGTCCGATAAAATTGTAATACACAATGCCCTAATTCATGATCGATATTATTCTATGAGCGTTTTGGAAGTAACTCTAAAAACAAAATAACGTATCATGGAATTATAATGAATGGTGTTTAAAAAATGGCATCTCTTCAGAAAGCAACAGGAAATGTACCACGCCATTAAAAAAACAACTCTCTGCTAGTAAAATTCACTCAAATGCAATCTTCTTGAAAAACACATTAACGAAAAAATGAAGATATAAAAATTAACAGGATATAGAAAAATAATAGCTGTACATAATAAACTGAGCTATTAATTTTCTTGATATGTTTCAAATCTACATATAATATTCACATATGTTAGTCTCTCTCCGTCTCACTCTTTCTCTCTCTCTCTCTCTCTCTCTTTCTCTCTGTATATATATATATGTGTGTGTGTGTGTGTGTGTGTGTACATATAATAGCATACATGTATATGTAAGTATATATGTGTGTGTGTGTGTGTAGTAGTAGTAGTATATGTGTGCATTGTTACTGTAAAGATATTTGTGCAAAATATTTCTGGAAGTAAGATAGACATACACAATACATTTGCTTTTTGACGAGTAAAAATCGAGATAAAGGCACTTGACAATATATCGTGATTTGATGACACAGCGCGTATGAACGATTTTTGTGAGGTTCGCATTCACTTATCCCTATCTTTCATTTCTGTCGCGCCACCATATTGTCTGTGGTTACAAACCCGGATGACAGCAATATGTTCCATTATTCATTTTTTTTACATTTGTCATCTTTGTGGCCGCATTATTCTTCCACATTTTTTGTCCTTTCAATTCGTTCTCCCAAAGTATAGCGGTTCTCGTTGTTTTGTTTTGACTAGCCTAATGTCGAGGTTTTAATGGATGGCACTTTTAATTGTGAACCATGTTGGATGTACTGTTAGCCGTGTATCGAATATAAGACACAGATGTAAAATAAAGCGTTAATAGAATATTTTAAAAAATCATAATGGAAGGATATGTATAAGAGTTAAAAGTGAAAATCTAGAAAATTGGAAAATCTGAAGGGGCTGGGAGAAATAAGAAAATGAGAAATACAAATATACTCTAAACGTATTATACAGGTAATATTCTGATACATACACCCCTACAAATATCAGCGTACTTACATAGACGGATTGATGTGTAATCTTTTACGTAATGATATCTCCGAATGACTAATTTGCTACAGCTAGTAGTTAGCGAAGGTATCGTTTATTTATTTTTTTTTTTTTGATAAACTATATCTGTCATTAAATTTCCATTTACTATCGATCATTGCAAATAATACCTAGCTGTTAGAGAGCTGCGATTTGAAACTTGACACATTTGTTTCGATTTCGGCTTAAAGCTCATACTTGTTTAGCCAAAGGGAAGAAGTCTACTGCAGTTAAACAGTATTTCTATGACAGGGAATATATTCTCCGGTTTTAATGGCAAATGAAAGTCGAAATTGGCGTTAGGTTTATAAGTACATGTTGTTAGCAATTAATTAAAAAATGTTTACATTAATATTTGGGTTGCTTTTCGTGATTGCAGAATAGTATCTAAGTTATTTTGCGGGAATATTTTCCTCTGGAAAGTTGTATCATAATACTTCTATTAGGCACTTGCTCTGGCAACTACCTCTAAAAGACTAACTTTTAAACCATCAATGTAAGCGTATTTCCTTATTATAGGAAAAATAAAATCCAAACTATCACAGTTCGATTAAAGATACAGCTAATCATGAAAAATATTGTTACAAATATTTTCTTGCAATAATTACATTCAGTTATATATTAATTAAATTATCATGAAAATCGCTTAATTACTATGATACCAATTTGCGAAAAAGTATATGAACAAGCTTGGAACAGACTAAATGATAAGAAATCTTCATGCACCAAACTAACAGCAATGCTCTTTATTTATCATTTTCTCAGCGATGTTTCTATCGAGGGTCACAGCTTAGTGGGTTAGTTGTTTTATGAGGGGACGTGCTAAAAATTAAGATTATTTCATACTTTATGTAATCCACCTTTATTTTTTTAAATATTTTAATAAGATTTGTTCTTATCGTTAAATATGTAAATATTAATAAGAAAAGATGTTCGTTGTCTTGCGTTGATATTCGACCAATATATATATATATATATATATATATATATATATATATATATATATATATATATATATATTTATATATATAAATGGGGTTAGATCAGTAGTCTAAAGAGCAGTGTGTATTGTAATGTGATAGTAAAATTACTAATTAAAGTAAAATACAAGAAAGGATAGTGCTCGTTGTAATTCAGATATATAATACGCTCGATAGGCAAATATACTAGAGCTTTCTTTAATATTTAGTAATGTGATTGATAATTTAAAATTCAAATTAGAATTTAAAATCAAAAATTGAACATCTGTTTCATACGAAGGAACAACAACAAAGTCACTAATTTTTACGATCGTTTCGGAAACGATGGTTTTATTGTGATAGACATGAAGCCATGGGCAATAATTTATTTTTTTTTAACAAAATCTCCTCATCAGCAAAAGGATTGGGTGGGTTTTTTTTATAAAATGTAAAAGACACCACAATAAACCTAGAAATTTTTAAGTAGGGCAGATGTATCTGAAAAATTAAGATAAAAAGGAAAATATTTACTTGATAAGAAAAGTAATATGGGTTGAGAATAAAAGATAGAATAAGATTATAAATCGGAATTTTGTTTAAATATAAGATTATAATAACGTTTTTTATAAATGTTAAGAATTTTGAAACTCGTAATTATCGTCAAATCATTCATTTGGATGTTGATTGTAGCTTATAAATGTACGAAATGAAGAATTTAAAAAAAAGAACCCCAAAGGAATATTTTTTAGCGGTTAGAATATGTTAGTAAACGCCTAATTTAAAATTCAGCAAATATTTATAAAAAAGAGGGAGATAATCTATTTTTTAAATTAAATAATCAAAGAGAGATAAATAGAGTTTATTCTATTTAGATTATAAAATATTATATTTTGAACTTATTGAATTTAGCATTTTTTATACTTTATTTATTTATTGAAATTAATAAATCTAGTATAGGTTAAGCTTAAATATATATTTAAATAATATACAATAATAATAAATATGTCAGATAAACTACTAGTAATAATAATATTGATGATCAAAATTTTATTAATAAGGGCATCAAGTTTAACTTGAATTTCAAGATTGAATATTAATAAGTAACATTTTTAATTACTTATTGTGGTTAATATTTGTAAACTTTAAACCAACGTTTATGACTGCATGAGGATATCAGCTCCTTTCTTGAATTTAGGAGGGTGGTTCTATTTTTGATATCGTCATATTTTAAAATATTTAGGGTATCCTGTGTACAAAGTGTACAGAATCTACTTCCTGGTGTATATCCTTTATATGATCCTATAATTTTCCATTTTTAAATTAAAGGAAATATTCTCATCTCTGAGTCACCAAATATGTTGTTTGGTTCAACAGGGAGTGATTTTTAAAAGAATGTGTATTAGTCGAAACCCTATGCTTAATAAGTCCAGACGTGGAACCAAACAAGATTGCGTCTTGTTTAATGTATTTATTTTCATGTAGATTAGGGATGGCATTGGTATATGGAGGGACGGTCTGTATTTGATTGGTTGATTAGTTAAAGTTTGTGTAGTTATTTAATCGGGTGGTCGATTTATGGTTGCTGTTAACCTCATTTAAATTTGGGGTTTGTGATACTGTGCAGCTATAAACTATTTTTTTTTACTTTGCATGAACCTTGTAGGGGGCATCTATTTTTCTGCTACAGTTACAGCCGGCTATATTTTCTGTATTTGTATTTTGTATATTATCAATTTTTTTATAGTTAGAACTAATTATTTTTAAAAAGATACGATACAAGTTAGAAAAGCATTTCTTCCAAGGCATGAAAATTGTTAAACAGAATGTTTTTATTAAAGGCTGAAAAAATAACGGTACAAGATTCAATTTAAAATTTATTTATCTTCGAAGTTCACTTTTATACATTTTACAAAGTAAGGTATTACATTTTTATACCTTACTTTGTAAAATTTACAAAAGTGCACTTTGAAAAAGTGTAAATTGAATATTGTGCAAATGAATCTTGCACCTTTATTTTTAAGCCTATAGTAAAACAGTTTGTTTAACAATGTTCATGCCTTGGAGTAAATGCTTTTCTAACTTGTATATATATAAAAATGCTCATGCCTTGGATGAAATGCTTTTCTAACTTGTACATATATATATATATATATATATATATATATATATATACATATATATATATATATATATATATATATATATATATATATTGTGATTTTCCATAGTAAAAAAGCATGAGTAAACTAAACAGGGTTTTATTTCACTGCGATTTCTCATTGAAGCGACATAAAAATTAGAAAGGAAACCCTGGTGTTTGCTTATTACACAAGCTAATATCAATAAAAATATCTCTAGATATTCAGGTGCATGCATTAAATTAAACACATACAAACGCACACATATGCGAAGTGCCTTCAGTAAGTTTCAAGAAATGTTGTACAAGCGTTTACAATTGTCGAAGACACTGTAAAATTTGGGATGTTCTTTTTATACATCTTATGAGATAACTGATCCGTTTTTATGATTTTAAGTTCAAATAAACCGCTAGAACAGAAATTAGAATACATCTTACTTTGTCTTGCTAATCACAGCTTGTGAATTAAAAAAACATCTGGGCGTGGTCAAAATTTAGACGACTTATATGCAATACAATTATGCTTCGAAAATTAAATATAAAATGCCACTGAAACGTATGAGTTGCTTGAAACTGCTTTTTCCACATAATGCATGAATCGAGCATTCGTTTCTGAGTTGAATAAACTATTCCAGTAAGTTAAAGAATTAGGGAGCGATGGTGAAAGGCGTTGAATGTGTACGAAAGTCAGAACACGCGGCTTAATTGGTCAAATAAGAATTTCATAAATCCTTAAAGTCTTGTGAACTATAATTTATTGAAAGTAAAGTAAAACTAGAAACAAATCAGTGCATTGTCATTTCCAATTTGATTTTTATAAAATACTATTTCCCTGAAAAAAAAATAACCCCAAAAAACTCATTTTACATTTAAATAGAAAGTGATGAAAAAATGCTATTTGTAATAATATGTTAATTTAAGCATATTACAAATCAAAACATTATCAGAGTATCAGTGTGTTGTTTTTATCTGACTAATAATAAACAAATTCTCTCGTATAGAAATACCTCTATTGCACTGAATGAGGAGTGAAAATATATTATTTATTACCAGAGCAGAATTTTGAAGTATAGACAAGTAGTTGTTTACTTGTGGGCAAAATAGCGGCCATCAAACTAGTAATGCCGAACAAGTTCTGAAAATGTGGGCGAGAATCGCAATAGATATCAAGCTATGTAATTAAGTGCTTTCTCACCTTAGAATTGTTGTAAAAACAGTATTAAACATTTTTGTTCATGTTTATCAGAAAATAAATGTTAAAATATCGTCAGAGTTTATTATATTTCTCGGTTAATTTTTTTAACTTTATAACAAATATCTGATAATGAACGTGTGTTTAACAGATAGATAATCAAGCAGTAGACACCTAGTAGTTTAACGTCACCTCAACGATTGATTTTTCCACATGTCATTGACATCGCGTTCAAAGATAGCACTACATAATATATATATATATATATATATATATGTATATATATATATACACATATGTACATATATATATATACATATATATATACATATACACATATGTGCATATATATATATATATATATATATATATATATATATATATATATATATATATATATATATACATACGGAGAATATTGTCGTGAATGGAAACTGAAAACATCACAGGCAGCGGTCATTAGTGTTATCTTATTATTACATATTTTATTGACATATAGCCTAGATGGACACGATGTAAACTGCAGTTTGGAAAAGATAGTTTACAAGGCAAACGACATACGGTGTAAAATAAATTCTTGTGCAGAACCGTCGGTATACTAAGGTACGGGGTATGCTTTTCAATATCATAAAAATATCTGTTCTCAGAGAGAATGGAAAGCATAAGAGAGCTTACCTGCCATAATAAACGAGCTATACTTCAGACTAACAGCAACAAATCACTCAAGGTCGCACAGTCGACTGATACGAACACTTACCCAAGCTTTTTAATGTAAGTAGAATAAGTTTATCTATTCGTTACATGTGTTTGTTTACATTGATTACACTACAGTTGTGTTTTAATAAGCGCACCTACATTTTGAATAATTCGAAGAACAAGCAAAACTCAGAATTGAGAATGATTTATCTTTTTAAGCCTAGAAAAAATACATAATATATGTACTTTTCATTGCATGTAAGAATATTAAATTGACAGGGAGGGTAAACATATGTACTCAGTATTTATTGACTGATGAAAAACGACAATGTTTTTTCAGTTTAAAATATTTAACCCTATCGGAAAATACATCATCTCTCAGGAAGAGACACAAGAAAAGTTTTGCAAAATAGCTTACAGTAAGAATTTACACCAAACTACTTTACTGGCCCCACGGTTTTTAAACGTGGCGTCATATTGTGGAATTATATAGTTACGCAGTCCAATTTTTCTACATGAACTGGGCGTGTTTTTCCCCATTAGCTTCGCTATTTAATGAATATTGTTCTTTACAACAATTTACTTTTAATTAGTTTCTGTATCTATTAAGCAACCGCCAATATATTTCCACACATTTACACTTTTCAAATTTCCTGCATATTTTTGAAGTTTTTAATAAGTACTTTTGCAGGCGGGACGATAACTCAGGTGGTTATTGTTTTAATTTCTGAGATATCGTGACAATCACGCAGCACAACAGCAGTTTACAGAAAGGCACCCAAAAATATAATATCTGCGATTGTATTTATATAAATATCCATTACCAATGGACAAAATATACGATAACGTCAACGGAAGTGCTCAATTTCCTATGATTTTATAAAGCATTTAACAGTATATATATATATATATATATATATATATATATATATATATATATATATATATATATATATATATATATAAATGTTGCATTAGCAACCATGTTTAGCTTACTCCTATAGTATTCGACGGAAAAAGCTAGCATATCGCTACACACATGCACACAGACACACAGACGCAGTACATACACACACACAGAAACACACACACAAATATATATATATATATATATATATGTGTGTGTGTGTGTGTGTGTGTGTGTGTGTGTGTGTGTAGTGACGTGTAAGCCAATAACTTAAGCTGTATGCTAAGGCAATTTTTTTTAAATTAAAGAAAAATGATTAATGCTCATTTTTCTAAAACTACGGTAATGTGTTTCGATAATCTCTTGTTTGTTCACCTTCGATGGCTTAACTTTGATACTGGACGCCGGCGTTGTTTTACAAACATACTACGCCTAGCATTTCCAAAAAAAGTCAACTGGTACTGGCCAGGCTCATGGGTCTCTAACTTCGGGTATTATGTAGGCAAAAAATACACCCACCCACACACGCACACATACACACACATATATGTATATATATATATATATATATATATATATATATGTATACATATATATAAATAAGTATATATATACTTATTTATATATATGTATATATAAATATATATATATATATATACACCCCACACACACCTATATATATATATATATATATATATATATATATATATATATATATAATTTATGGAAGGCAATTTAAACCTTCACTTAATTTACACCAAACGTTACAAATACAAAGCTAAATGTAGTTTATTTTGCCTCCTTTCAGCTCTGTATATTTTATTTTAAACTATCACTAAATTTTGTTTGATTAAAATATCACTACGCAAATATGTAGAATTATATAAAAAGATGTAATTATATGTATATGTATCTATAATATTATTGCATGTTTTTATATCTAATTATACTAAATCTTATTTTATGGTCAATTGTGTTATGGTCAATCCAGGTATCTATAATATTATTTCATCGTTTTATAGCAAATTATACTAAATATTTTTTTATGGTCAATTTATCTATATTATTATAGCATGTTTTTATAGCAAATTATAGTAAATCGTATTTTTACGAAAAATCATTATTTAATTCAAAAACATTTCAAACTATTTTAATGTTTCCCAAACCAAAATGACGGTACTTTTGGAAAATATTAAAAAAAAAATAAAATTAGATTAAAATTAGAAGTAAATGCTTAATATTCTGTTTTTCATATGACGGAATTCAGTCTTTTACCTTTTCGGAAATAAACAGTTGCTCAAGAATAATAGATTTTAATAATTTGAATTCGGTTACAAAAAAAAACATAACTTGTTTATCGTTTACTTTTTGACCGTTCAAGAATTAGGTACACAGAAATGAATTATTTATCGTAGTTGTCGGGGAACTGATTTCGTACGATTATATAAGAATCGAGCTAGTGCTATCCAAAAATATAAATAAAGTAAAGGGGCAGTGACTTTGTTTTGTGAGAATATGCAGAATTAAACGTTGTTAGACCAATGTTTACTGACACTGGATTTGAAGGCTTATTTCCTAACCAGCACAAATATTATCGTTTGATATTATGCTCCAGAAATGGCTAATTCTCTTAAAATATGATTACAAAAATACCGTTTGGCTTTAAGCACGAGGGGATAAAGTTTCGTTCTATCGCGTTGCTCTATCGAGATTTTTTTCATGATGTGACTATTTTAATAGTTACAACCACTCGATTGAATTCCCTAAAATGGTTTTACGTATATTTTTTGCATAAAACTATATTTAGTTTATTCATATATGCCTACAGCGTTGCAATTAATTACGTGAGAAATACATATATATTTCAAGAATGTCGGTAGAGTTACTTGTCTATGCATAAATAGTCAATTATTCAGAGCGTCATTTAATTAATTTTGCAAGTGAGGCAATCAACGCTTAATTGGTTTATTTACCTTCACACATCTGTTTTATATTTTGCATCTCGTGTTAGATTTATTTATCTGCACCCTTTTCTCGATTTAAGGAGCTGTTAATGAGACGTATATTTCAATACGCAATGGGATCTTTGCTTCTTTGAAAGCTTGTGCTTGTTTCGTTGTTTTACGGCGCATCAACACATATATATTTAAACTTTTGAAACAGGAGTGAGAGTAAGCAATTCTATGTAAATCCTTTACTGAAAGAAGCATAGACTAATTATATTTACTCCTGGTTGAAAATTGAAGACGCACACCCGATTCGTTTTTGTCATCGCTGCGACAATATTTGGATCATCCTACCACTCAAGAATGCATAAATAATGAGTACTTTTTAAGATTTACGGGCAGCCTGTTAATTGTAATATTTCCAGATTTATATAATAAAAACGTTCTTTAAAATAAATGCGCGTGAATGTTTTTGCGACTTTCTTTAATATTTCTCACCGAAGAGACTTTAGGAATCTATCTAATTTAAGGCTCATTTGTAGTCACTTGTTCACAAATGCCTTTGTCTCTATAATGTAAACATCTACTGTCGCTGGCACACTATATATACACATACTGACAGCAACATAGTTGATATACAAAGGTATCCTGCTATTCTTTCATCCCAAACAAATCAGGTTTTCGATGTAAAATTATTATTTTGCATGTTTAAGTTTCTATTATAAGGGGCATAACTACGTATCGAACCAGATACGAAACAGCATATAAAAGAGCTACCATTTTACGGTAGGAGCGTCCTGTCTTGTTTGTAGTCTAGTCTTACGTTTAGCCTTGCAGTTTTGCCCTCCAGCCTTGCGTCCTGCCAGCCTCGCGTCTTACACTCTACAAGTGTACTCCGGTTAACCAAGCTTCTCAGAGACGAGTTTTTAGCTCTCACACGCGAAGTTCATTTTCCTTTATCTTCATTTACATTTCTCTATCTTCAAAAGCAAGCAGTCATTTTGTATTTGTATTATTACGAAGTGCTAATAAACCTTCTTTTTGTTACGTATCCCACTCGGCGTATTTTGTCATATTATTATATATCGCTGAAACAGGTTATAACAGCTGACGACCGAAGAGGATTCTTTATCTCTTAACAGAGATAAATCACCCTATGAAAAGGACTGTGAATTATTCAATGATTTGACGAAAATTTACAAGGATTTCGTTACTGAACTACCATTAGGATCACGTGCGACAAAGAACTATTCGAATTTTCCTACATAGAGTAATGGAAAGTACGGATTTCTCCGATAAGAACTCACGGAAAGGTACTGAAATTGTACTTGAAAGATATTGTCATAACAAATTCAAGATAAAGTGAACTTTATTTATATTTTTGATGGACAGATAATTGGGAAACGCAAACTGAATTCGAACCCGGCACCATAGGATTACGAGTTTTTCGAAAGAAAAGAAATAACTCTTACGATTCTTGTTCTCTAAAAAAAAATAGAGACTATTTTTATAATTTTTTTCACGTGCAACTGTATTTTTGTGGAGAAACAGCTTGTTCATCATTGTTTCGGGTAAATTTGAACTAGTTGTTGTGTGAATTTGCAACATTTGTAGAATTTCTGTTGCTAAATTGTATGAACTTTGTTGACACATTTATTCTTAGAAAAACTTGTAGAAGTATTGTTGCTAATTTGCGAAAGCGCATATTTACGAACTTTTGTATAATCATCTAGACTCCTAACAAATGTACCATGGTGCCTCGTTATAATTTTGTCTTTCTATTTGTTTTAGTTATGTATATTTATTTTTATTTATTTTTCCTGTCCATCAAACTAAGATGAAAATTGTCACTTCTCCTTAAAAGGGCAAAACACTACGCACCCATGCAATATTCAAGTAAACTAGCGATAAAAAGGCTAAGCAAAATTCCAGAATGTTCCACAAACCAGGAATTATTTTTCCTATATAGAAAGCTAGGACTTTCATTACACAAAAAAAAACACATTTACAAATGAACGTTACGACTATTCCATAAATCTAGCTAGGAACATGTGCACAAAATAACCGGAAATAAAGAAATCTTCTTTTTCCTCTAAAATACATTTCCATATTGTCGTTTGGCCAAGCAAACCGGAACGAGTTAAGTACTATTTTTTTCTTTCTTAAAACGCATCTTAACTCCTAACAAATGTATCATGGTGATTCGTTATACATTTGTCTTACTATTTGTTTTAGTTATGCATGTTTATTTGTGTTATTTTTTCTTGTCTTACAAACTAAGATGAAAATTGCCCCCTTAAAGCGGCAAAACACTGCGCATCCATGCAATATTCAAGTAAACTGGCGATAAAATGGCTAGGCAAAATTCCAGAATGTTCCAAAAACCAGGACTTATTTTTCCCTATATACGAATGTCTATGTATATCCAATATATATATATATATATATATATATATATATATATATATATATATATATATATATATATATATATACACATATATATATGTATATATATATGTGTGTATATATATATATATATATATATATATATATACTTTACCTCAAAGACGACTGCATATGTCTGATTTGCATGTTAAATTAAACAAAAAAATAGTCTTTTCTTCTTCCTCTTATTCTGCTTCTAACTAAACATTAATTGGCACTCAAAATTCTAATAATTAATTCTACTATATCCTGTAAGTTTAACCCTCTCCTGAAAACTAACAATCTGCCCTACTCCCCAATCTGCCACTAACACGCATACATTACACACGACTTGGATGGTGGTCCTCAGCTTGCAACCCTAAACCTTCGCATGCTAACCGATTGGAAGTCATGATCACTAAACATCCATTCATTTCTACTTCTAAGGCATGCACTAATGTGTCCTTAACCAGGTAGATACTTACTAACTCCGACTTGTACTTAGATTTACAGCTATCTATATTATGTAGAAGTAGCCTTACAATTTCCTTCCTTAGCCTTACAATTTTAAATGCAAAAACTTTACCGATACTCTGTAACGCAAAATACAATTTCCTGATTTATCAACGTAAGCAGAAGATATCCTTATTAGAAATGGAAACCTACTTAATAACCGTAACCCGCCATACATTCGCATCTACTGGAAACCTCACCATATATCTATTTACTGTATTATACATAATGCAGACGTCATATCGTATAATTTACTTCCACCTGTACTTTATTGTAATTATCAAAACTGACGTTACTTGTATCTATTGAATTTACAACTCTTCTGCCACCTAAATTATCCAGAGTTCGCACAATCATTTTTTAGTATATTCGTAATATCAACCATTCTGTAACGCATTATCCTATTCCTAAGCCAACATAAAAATAAAAGAAAGAAAACTTTATTCTACTTTTATTTTTTATTTATGTTCTCAATTATAACTTTAAAGGGAAAAACCATTAAGCCATATTAACTCCTTCCAATGGACCTGTTTCCACTGCATAAACTCTTACTCATCCCTTCCTCCAGTAACAAACAATGAAATAGCAATGCCCCGTAATCACTTTGAGGAGTATAATCTCTCAGTAGATATATAAACCTTATAAACTAACACAGTAACAACACTAACCACCCTCGCGGGGGCTCGCAGAAATACCTAGATTAGGACCTAGGCGCGGGGCACACCCTCTCGATACTGATGGACACGTAGATCTTCACAGGTCATCCGCTAGGAGAAGGAAACCTCAGAAGCTATACCTAAGGGTGGGAAGGCATCTCCAGTCTTGGATGACAACCTTCCTAGAGCTTTGTATGACTTTGTGTAGTTTTCGAATCCTTAGAAAGTTTACCTGCCACAATTCGAATTTAGATTCCGATCCGCCAGGAAAAGACGGTGGCGGGGCACATAACCTGGTAAGTTTTGAGACATTGTGTTGAACAAAGATGGCGGGGTTCAGATCAGTAACGAGGATGGCGGCATGGAATTAAATGCAGTCCATGACGTATTAAACGGCGAACTGATTGAATCCAAAATTCAAAAATTTTTATAATAATTTGGGGGTGTTTTCATTGGTTTTTTAGCACAGCCGTTGGTTATAAAAAATGATTGGCGACTCCATTCGTCTCATAACCCCATCACTTGTCTGATGGGGAAGGTCTCCTAGCGGCTTCGGCTGCAGGGAGACAGGGTAGTACACGTCAAGGATTCGTTACTTGACACTCAGCCCAACAGGACCGGCCCAGCACCTGTTGGACTGAGGTACACCGCCTGGGTAACACATAGGAGGTCCACCCTCCCAGGCCTTGCCACCGGGCTTTCCGGTGGGGCATGTTTATTGCTTGCTGCTTGAGGCGCCCCGACCGGGGAATGCCGACGGGGTTACTCAGGCATTTTTTAAAATTGCAGGAGTTCCCCTCCTTTAGGGGAGCCTGCGGGGTTCCCACTTTCCAGGCCTTGTGACAAATATTGCCGATGTGGGCGGGAATTAAATATATACCCCCATCACTCGTCTGATGGGGAAGTTCTCCTAGTGGCTTCGGCTGCAGGGAGACAGGGTAGTACACGTCAAGGATTCGTTACTTGACACTCATCCACACAGGACCGGATCAGTACCTGTTGGACTAAGGTACACCGCCTGGGTAATACCTAGGAGGTCTTCTCTCCCAGTCATTGCCACCGAGCTTTCCGGTGGGGCAAGTTTTTTGTTTGCTGTCTGAGGAGCTGCGACCGGGGAATGCCGACGGGGTTACTCAGGGAATTTTAAAAATTTCAGGAGTTCCCCTTCTTTAGAGGAGCCTGCGGGGTTCCCACTTTCCGGCCTTGTGCCACATACTGCTGATGTGGCAGCATTTAAATCTATACCCCCATTAGAAGTCAAAAACATTTTACAAAACATTTAAAGGTAGGGGTATCTTGCCTTGTTTTTAGTCCAGTCTTCCGTTTTAGTCTTGCATTCTTGCCCTGCAGTCTTGCGTCCTACCAGTCTTGCGTCTTACACTCTACAAGTGTACTCCGGTTAACCAAGCTTCCCAGGGACGAGTTTTTAGCTCACACACGCTACGTTCCTTTTTCTTAACCCTCATTTATATATACCGAACTTCAAAAAGAAACTAGCCATTTTGTATTTGTATTATTTACGAAGTAATTATAAACGTTCTTTTTGTCACGCATCGCTCTCGGCGTATTTTGTCATATTATTATATACCGTTGAAACAGGATATCACTATTTCTAAAAAGTGTCAGGGTTCCGTTGTCGTAAGAATATCGTTTCCTAAATAAAGGGTGGCACAACCTCACTCTCATTGGACGACTGACAGTTTTATAACTAGGAAGATTTTATTTATAAAAGCAATCTTTCCTATTATAATGTTTTATATTTCCTCTTTCTAGTGCTTCAAATTTTTGAACCGATGCTTTCTAATATACCCCTGAGTCAAATTATGCCATCCGTTAAACAATCGGCGAAAGGCCTCTTTTATTAACATTTGAATCCATTTGCATGTGAGCAAACCCTTGAATCTCTTTTTCCGAGATTGCTTGCAAATATCAAACAGTAATATATATATATATATATATATATATATATATATATATATATATATATATATATATATATATATATATATAAACTATGAACATAGGGCCCGAGCAAAGCTGGGCTGAACTGCTAGTGCATATTATTATCATCGATTCGTTCGTGTGGTACGCGTTGATAGATAGAATGGAAAATTCAACAAATTTACAACGGCATCGGTCCTAGATCTCTCCCATACAAGGACATATATTCTAGAACTGCATAAACCCAGCTATTTGATAATGTGTCGAATATATACTCGAGCATCAAAACAATGATAAGAATATTCTCTTTCCATAGGCCTAATAACTATATACATCAAAATGAATACTCGTGAATACAACATGGAATTCAGACTATATATATATATATATATATATATATATATATATATATATATATATATATATATATATAATGTTGACAATTCGAATGTACACTGGAAATATGAAGTTCTTTCTGCAGTGCCCCACCTCTCAGCGAAAGCTGTACATCTGATCAATCAACGAAACAGGAAATCGGCGACGACATAATAAAATTTAATAACTGCAAGTAACTGATTATAACATCTTAAAAGACGAAGCGTTGCCCAGCGAATATTGCAGGAAACCTATTAGGTCTGTTCTTTTAATCATGCCCGACTTAAAAAAATGTGTATTCTTTTAGAAACTTGAGACAACTCAAAAGATGATTCATATTTATAAGTTTGTTTTTTCAAACAGGCGCTGACTTTCCTAAGATACACAGATAGCATGGTTTGTTTGCCGTTTAGACGTCATCCAATTTATGCTGTTTGCTCTTTGTGTGAGTCGATTAGTATGCAAAGTTTAGCCTAACTCTCGCTGGATCTAGCAGGGAGATCTCTCTTCTACATGGCTTCCCCAGCTACTGATCGTCGAATAAATGTACAGTAATCTTTTTGCGAGTTTCTTAGGCCAGCGAACTGTCCTACCTATTCTTGTTTTGTGAGGGCGAGTTGCCTGTTCAGTTGTTTTTATCGGTTACTGTAAAAGGTTGAACATTTATGTGTCAGGTGCATCCCACACAGTGGTGTCGCACTCAATATGTGCTCTCTTTAATATGTGTTCTCTTTAATATGTCCACAGACACCGTCTATATTCAGCTTGATATTTATTTTGCCGAAACATTAAATGGCCCCGGACCGGGAGAGCTCAGAGGTCCACAGTCGGCGTCATTTCGAATGAATACGTGAGTCCATTTATCCATATCTCCCAGGACATGTGCTGAAATCATTTGTGGACGAGGGCACAGGGAGCATGGGATTCGAAAAATATATCCGAAGCCGTGAGAGGTACGACGAGATGTCTATGTTGGATGCTTTTTCAGGTGTAAACATTGTACCAGGTAAAGCCAGGTTAGTGTCATACAGTAGTTATGCAGATGAGTGACCTAAATCTGTTTTAACGGCCGTACAACAGCACAGTAGAACAATGGGAATGCGTTTCTGACAAAAAACTCTCTCTCTCTCTCTCTCTGGGAAGCACTTAAAGCTGGCCGGAGTAGCCTATGAGACCATTCCACCATCCCGTTCTAAGCCGGATGAAAACTGGCTGTGTATGTTGGACCCATAATATCCGCGAAAGTTGTTATTTGTTCAGCAATCTAGGAGGAATCGAAAGATTTTGCAACGGTTTCGGTGGAGATTTCGATTATTAGTGTGGGTCCAAACAGGCGGGAGAAACGGTCTACACATGTCAATATAAATGAATATCTCGAACTAACCGGCCACGGTCCAAGGATATCTACAATGACGTGTCGAAAACGCGCTTCACGAAAAGGAAAACGTTCAGTGGAGTTGGGACATGTCGGTGAACATTGGAGGATTGGCACTGAATGGAAAGGTCGTGCCCACTCGGTTATGATTCGTCTCATATTTGGCCAGAAAAATGGGATTTGTCAAGCTTTACTTATGCCGCAATGCTCGCGTGATAAAGTGTGTGCAGTGTCTCCATAACCGTGTTTTGGTGTTGTTCGGGTATCAGAGGTCTAGAGACTCCCGTGGCCGTGTCGCAGAGTATAGCCCCTTGCGAATTGGGGAGTGGAAGGTAGCAACATTTGTAGCAGGCATATCTTTTTGATGATAAGTCTACATTTCTCACGGTCGGTTGGTCCTGTGCTATATCTTTTAGATTAATGGATGCAGATTTTTTGGGGACATTCACCGTTAGTCGGGACAGTGCATCGACTGGTACGTTTTACATTCCGGGAAAATGTCTAATGTCACTGGTAAATTGCGATATATCGTCTAAATGACGGAAAACACGAGGCGAATGCTCATCCGATTAAGCTTAGGTAACGTAAGTGCCTTGTGATGGGCGCAGATAACAAACTTCCGTCCTTGGAGCTGATGTTGAAAGTGTCAGAGAGACTGATATATTGCCAGTAGTTCTTGGTCAAAAGTGGTGTAGCGCCATTCAGCAGGTTTGAGCTGGCAAAAGAAGAAAGCAAGTGTTCGGGTAAATCGATCTATGGAATGCTGGAGAACTGATCCAATGGCACAGTGGGAAGCATCTACTGTCTATGACATAAGAGTGCCTGGTTCATGGTGTGCTAAAAAAGTAACGGAAGCTAATTCCATTTTTACTAACTCAAATGAATTTAACGCATCTTCGGTTAGCTGTATTTGAACATTTATTTATTTTTGGGGGAGGGGTCTTTCAACAATTTGTTATAGCGATAAGCTTGTGTTCACAGTAAGGTATAAACCTTTTATAAAAGCTTACTAGGTCTAGGAATTTGCGTACTTGTTGTAATGCAATTGGTGGTGATATTCGCTGAATCGCGCCAACTTTCTTTGGTAGCGCTCGAATAAAATTTTCGTCGATTGGAAGACCTAGAAATTCGAGAAAATTTTCTCCAATCACATTTTTTTTTGCATTTATACGTACAGAATATGTATGGAGTCGTTCAAAAAGTTGGGCAAGGTGTTTCCCATAGTTCTGGAATGTATTCAAATACAAATACAAACCTCGATCAGCCCCATCAATAAATCTCCTGTAGGATTTAGTCGCGTTTCGTTGACCAAATGGCATAAAAAGGAACTCAAATTTCTCAAATGGAGTTGGTATCGTTGTCTGCGGGATGCCATCCGGTTTAATAGGGATTTGCTGGTATGTCCAAATTAGCTTGATCTTACTGATCCTAGTGTATCCGTGCAGATTACCTGAAAAGTCTTGCATGGTTGGAACTGAATATCTGTTCGAATTTAGTCTACGATAGTCTACTACAGGACAAAAATCTGGTTCGGCATTCCGTACTAGATGAAGAGGAGACACCCACAGGCTTTTTGATGGGCGGATTAACCCAAGTTAAATCATGTGGTCTAATTGACCTTTGTCATCTTTAGGCGGTCGGGTGCGAGTCGTCTCCGACGAGAATAAATAGGAGGCTCCGATGTGGTGATATGATGCGCCGTCGAATACCCCACTTTTGTGGAACTGAACATAGGATTCACTACTTCTGGGTAGGAGGCCAGGAGATTCTGAAACTGATCTCTGGTTGAGACAGTAACATTTTGGGGGCTGTATACACTGTTTGCTTGAAAATGTGTCGGAACACACCTAGACGTTGCGTTCTTCAAGAGAATTTGCTTTTTCAAGTCGACTCTCAAGTCGAACTGACGTAGGAAATCAGCCTCTAAAATCGGATAGGGTAGGTCAGCTATTATAAAATGTCAGTGAAACACCAGGCGAGATTTGAAATCGAGGGTCAGGGAAATTTGCCCATAATACCAATTATAGACAAATTCCCGGGAAGTAATTAAATGTCTGATATTTCTGGTTTCCTTGGAACCAGGCGAAATGGCCAGATCGAGCATGAAGACTCTGTGCAAATCATGAACAACTTGTTTGACAAATAATCTTTTACAAACATCGCACGATTTTGGAAACTCACATCGGATTCACTTGACTTGCTCGGGTCATCAGTGCTACGTTCCCCTGTTTGAAGGAGCAGGGTTGTCGGAACTGACGTGCACTCTCACGGTATGTGAATTGGTGCCAGCAAAATAAGATATTTTTTTCGGGATTGAGAAAAATGTTGATTTTCTACACGAGGGACTCTCCTGTTACGCCACAATACATCAAGCTTATTTGATAATGCGTCTATTTTCTCAAACACTTCGTTGTAATTTGGTTAATGCATAGATCTAGCAGTTGCTACCGTATGATTTGACTTCTTTGTTGATTGAGTCATTTTTTCTGTCATGACTACTAGTTATTCACAATTTTCTGCTTCTTGTTCGGGGCAAATATTGTCTGGACTTCAGGTCGTAAACGAAAAAAAGTTAACAACTGCTGAGTCCGCGGGCGAGGAGCTTAAGAATTCCTTTAAGTGCCTCAGAAATTCAGTTTCAAGCCTGTCACCCAGATGTTTATTTTGGATTATTGCTCTGAATTTTCTCCACTCTCAAGCGGCGTTTCATTTTAGCACCTCTGTTTGAAGTGTTCGTGTGTCATTCCTGTTTTAGCTTATTGCCGGCATGCCACGACATAAAATGCACAGTACTTTCCTTACACATTTTCTACAAGCTATCTCGGCTATTTCGCCGAAATCGCTTGTAGAAAATGTGTAAGGAAAGTCCTTTAAAAAATTACTGCGCCCTCTGTAGATGTATAAGGAAAATCCTTTAAAAGTAATGTGCCCTCTGTAGATGTATAATGTTGCAGCAGCGTAAAGCAATTCAATAACCAGTAAACACCGGTTCCGCACGGAATCCAACTAGCAAGGTGCCTAGACGGACGCGAACGGTAACTCAGACCGGACCCAACAACGGTAAGATATACTCACACGGAACGAGAAGAAACAGCAATACGATTCCCGACCAATTCAATAATCGCTCTCCCAACATCTTTCAATCACCCGCTTTTATGGCCGTTGTAGGCCGGCTAAATTTGCATATTTCGAGAATTCATGTGACTTTGCGAGATCTCATCCTTTACAAAAGACGGCGGCCGCCATCTTGATCTTTCTTTATCTATTTTCGGTCGGCGACGCCGAGCCGGTCCCGAGGTAAGTCTGTCCTTTTCGTCCGTCTCTCTTACGCACCCACACAACACACAAACACGCGGGCGCTTGTCTCCTGGATGCACATTACAGATTATGTGGAGGAACACGGGAAGTTAAAAAAGCGTCCCCTTATGCAAACCATAATTTCGCATCTTCTGCGAATGGCGGTAGAAATATAAAACGCATTAAAACAACGAACGGACTAAATAAACGAAATAACATTTAATGATCTAGCTTTCCAAGAGAGATTTCCACACGCTTAAAGTTTTTTTCTTAAAAATAATGTCACAATTAATACATTTGTAGCGTGGGTGTGTGTGTGTGAGTGAAAAAATAAAAGGACACTTCCAGACCTTCTTCAAAACTTTCTTTGAATAATGTAATAAACACTCAACAACCTTGCACAAGAGAAACAAAATTCTCTTCGTACGTAGTACTACTTTGTAGTAATTTTTGAATTGAAGGAATAAAAATGGCATCAAATAAATCAATGTAGTTTAATTATATTAATAATTTGTTCATCCGAAACAATTTTCTTTGTTTGAGCCAGTTGCTCTTTTGTAATTTCAATAGGATGTTTAAACCAATGTTAAGTCGAATATTTTTTGTTGTACAAAGAAAATGTGTTCGTCGAAAGTGGGGTCGCCACATTAACGAGGTCTATTCGTCGCGGTGGATACTCAAATAGCATCTGTCGTTTACCGTTAAGAAGTCAACCGGTTTTATGCTATCTGCTCTTCGTGTGATTCGATTTAGCTTAACTCTCGGTGGATCTAGCGGAGAGATATCTCTCCTACTGTTTAATTTTTTTATTATTTACATTGACGGATTCGGCATAACTTTTTCGTAAGCAATGTAAAATTTCGTATTTTGATAGAAAAACAATATTTTGTAATGAGGTCTATAACATTTCCAGCATCTATATCGAAGTAAGAGAGGAAGATGTATAAAGAGAAACGGCTTGAAAATGATTATAAATAAGACCGTTTGTGAGAAGACATTATTAAAGGGTGCTTTGCTTTGGTATGTATCTGCCCATTTTATATCTACTAATTTTTCTTCTTTTATCTATATGTGTGGGTTAGTATATATATATATATATATATATATATATATAGAGAGAGAGAGAGAGAGTGAGAGAGATAGATATATACATGTGCATACAAATTCATATATATATACATATATATACACACATCAATATATATACATATATACACATTCATATATATATATATATATGTGTGTGTGTGTATATATGCATAACTTGGCACAAAAAAACAACTCCTTAATCAACTGCCAACGCACGCGTCACTGTAATGCTTAACCTCCAATCGCCCCTTCTGCCAATGCTCAGATGCAGGATCGATAGACTGATATGCCTCACAGTGCTTGATGATCTGCCTGACATATGCCCTTGTCACTGTCGGGTCCACACTCCTCGCAAAATACAGAGTTATTTTGATACCTGGATGTCCACTCTGCACATGACTTCTTTGTATTTGGCATGAGCTAATCGCGCCAACAGCGCAAGATCGAGCAGCGAACTCCACGCCTGTCTTCACAGTTTCATATCATTTGTGAGGCACACGGGTTAGTTGGTCTGCACGATTACAGTGTGATGCATCGAGCGTTACACTCACCAACAGGTCACACTTCGATACCAGACTCTTTAGGTGGTTTAGCCTCCGCCGGATTAACATCTCACTGGCTGCCTTTGTGCGGACTCTCGTTCGTCCTGAAAGAGTGTCGAACACCCAGTGGTAGACGCAGAGAGAATCCGTGTACAAGTGCAACTTCTTTGACTGCCATTGCAGTGCCAGATTTTAACCCTTC
The DNA here is from genome assembly GCF_053919585.1 of Euprymna scolopes. NCBI lineage: Eukaryota > Metazoa > Mollusca > Cephalopoda > Sepiida > Sepiolidae > Euprymna > Euprymna scolopes. Next base: position 54,553,399 of record NC_136486.1, read on the forward strand.
ACAACAGCATTCAGTTCCGCCAGGTTGATGTGTTGAGCAACATTCATGGGGCGCAGCCAGCACGCGTCTTCAATTACGTTTCCACGTTGCTCCAATAACACCCCCAATACCAAAGAACTTGCGTCAACCTACACATTCACAATGTCCCCATCGACACACCATTCTCCACGGGCAGCGTCCTCCTTGTCAACTCTCTCTAGGGTTTCCGTCGTCATCAGAGTTAGAAGAGCATCATCAGATAAATCATCACAACCTGTAGTTACTAAACTTGTCCTGCGTTTGATGACGCCCACAGCTGCTCGGAGCCAGCCACATGCTGGTAAGTGACCAATAAGTTTCCCACACAAGGAAAAAATAGTCCGCCGCGTAATAACATCAGGGATGTTTGGAATCTCACTGCCACACCTCCATCGTAAGGTACCGTCTTTCCCGCAGACGTCCAATCCTACTACCCGTGCTCCTTCCCTCAGATGTTCGTGATCCTTGCACTCCAACCCGAATTGAACTAACTTTTCTCTGACGTGCGACGCAGATTGTATATCTTCATTGACGTACACATCGTCAATATAGACCGATGTTGCGTCCTCAGTGATCTTTTCCTGGGATAAAACTGCATTTACAATGGTCTTCATGATTTGCAGTGCCACATTCAGCCCAAAGCCAAGTCGAATAAAGCAGTATCTCTTACCCAGGAACCACACTATCTGGCACGGCCAAAATGTCTCATCCACTCGCACCTGCAAATAAGCCTTCTGCAAGTCTACTATAGACACATTGGAGCCCTTCTGGCGCTATTCTATCAGTGTACGCCTCAATGTATCTATTGAGTTCACGATAGTCCAGCACCGGACGAACTTTTGATTTGTTATGCTGGACTAACGCCATTAAGGTAATCAGAACCTTCGGTGGTCCCAGCTTTCAGCCATCCATCCTGGATCCATGCCTTCAACTCCTTCTCGTATTCATTACGGGCCTTTTCGGGTATCGAGTACTATGCAATGCTATTCTTGAGTTCGGTTGGCGCCCTTCCTTCTGTCCACTTCCACGATGCAATTCATGTTTTTGGTGATGGTCGTAGTCCACCTTAAAATCAGGCCGATCAATGTCAACTGCAGACCACACTGGGGTTTCCAAACACAGCACAGTCCAATCTCTTCCGATAACAACTTCCCCAGTGGCTTAATAGCATCATATTCCAACAGTACATCGAATCCCAGCAAATCCCCTCGCATCACCAGCATATTAGTGTCTGCGGCCACACCAGAGTCTGTGTGGACTTTGACAGTTCCGGCTCCACAGCAAGCTTGCGTATTGCCACCTATTGTGGTTACTTTGATTTTCTGCTGTGTCCAGTTTCGACACAACTTGGCACTCATGATGGTGGGTGAGTACTCGGAGTCGAGAAGAGCTGAACAAGGCACTTGGTCCACGTACACATTTATTGTCGGTTGCGCCTCAATTAAATCTTGTCCGGGGAACAGGGCGGTGCTGATGTCCTTCTCCCTGATGCATTTCCCGCACAATTTTGGGATAAATGTCCATAACTACCACATTGGAAATAGCGCGGGCGCCCCCACCCCCTGTTAGTACGACTTCTTGCGAAATGGCCTCGCTGGCCGCAGCAGTAACATCTCCCATTGGTCGTGGGTCTCAAACTGGGACTCTTTTCAGAATTAGTCTTGACTGCCTGCGCCATCATTACAACCGGTTCCCTCAGGTCCTCCTCATGTCTGATAATGGCTCGAGCGCGTTCCAACAAATGTTCCATGGGCGTTACAGATACGCTTGTGGAAGCCCTCAACAGTTGCTTAACATGGGTGGGAAGGCCGGCCACAAACGCATACGCCAGCGTCTGCTCTGACACTCCATTGCCAAATAGAACTGCAAGTTTCTTCAGCTCCGCGAAGAAGACGTCCACGATTGCTCCTGGCATGAGCTTCCTCGAGGCAAATGTTTCGTAGGCCGTGCAGGGGTCTATGGCACATGCCTTGTATAAAGATTTTTTATAGAGGTAGCATCAGCCTTCTCCACGGCACTAAGTTGCTTATACACGCTCAGGGCGCATCTAGCAACTCTCAAGGGAATCACGGTATGCACCCCCTTTACTTCACAGGGGTTGTAGGTCAGCTCAACCCTTTCGACCCAGTCGACAACAGAAGTGGATCCGTCGAATCCGGGTATCAGTTTTAGATCAAACTTTGCCCCAGCCATAGTAAGCCAGGAAAAGAGACAAAACGAAATAGCCAAGATAGCTTATGACCTTCACCTTCACCGAGGTGCATGACTTATATGGCCTTCACCTTCACGGCTTGACACACAAAAAAAACTTCTTAATCATCTGCAACGCACGCGTTACTGTAACGTCCAATGACAACAACAACCTTCTCATTCGACCTGCCGTTTATACCACTCTCTAAATCCCTCCTCTTGCGCATGCGCCCGGGGATTCCTGACAACCGTTTATAAAAAAAAAAGTTTTGTTGTCGCGCATGCCTACACAAGGCACAAACACAAGGCGTTTGTTTTGTTGGTAAGTACTACAATGTAATAATAATAGACACATTTATTTACTAGGACATTTAACGCAATGTATTCATCCAGATTAAATAAAAAAACTTCGATAATGAGTGAGGCTCTCCATGTCATGTTCTATTTATATATATATATATATATATATATATATATATATATATATATATATGTGTGTGTGTGTGTGTGTGTGTGTGTCTGTGTGTGTTTGGGTGTGTGTGTGTGTATGTGTGTGTATAAATAATCAGTAACCAGCATTAAAAATTAACCTTAGCAGATTAATATGTTGCGAGTAATTCATGTTTCCTTCACATAATTTTGAGGATACTAAACAATAAATGAAGAATCAATAACAGATAATACTTCGGTAAAATTCACTTCAGAAGGCGTTAGATATTCATTATTATATATGAGTTTATTGAGTACGCAAAATAATTTCTTAACAAGCTCGTAACAGGCTCAAACCCGTAACACGAACGAGTAAAAAAATACAAAAAAACGTGACATCATTGTCGGTGTCTCCATCGCGCGAGCGAAAGTCGAGAACGTCAAAATTAAGCATAGTCATTCAAAAAGAAATATGGCTTGTCTTGACGTTAGAGAGGATCATAAGTGGTAGCGATGCAATGTAAGAGACGCACAGCCGCCCCCATTTTATAGAAAACTGCCAGGTGAGAGTTAAGGAATTAATGTTTTGGGCCAATTATTCGGTATTTGTCGTCTGAACGATCGAGGTTAAAAGCGCTACCGGTTTGGTCACATTCCAACGAGTCCGTCGGAAGCTTTTGGAAGACATACAAACATGCACACAAACACACACGCACCCATTTTCCGTTTACATATTAGAACCGTAGATTAATTATGAAGGTGCCATTGTAACTACTGTAAGGAAGATCAATGTATTTATGGCACACACACACACACACACACACACACACACACACACACATATATATATATATATATATATATATATATATATAAACAGAGATTAAAAAAAAAACTATTTTTCCGAGTAAATAAATGATCCTGCTTAGATTTTTATGCGTCTACATGTGGAAACTCGCTATAACTGTTTCGTTATTACCTCGCTTCTAGTTTCATTCTCTGATCTTGAAGAGGCCAAAACAAATCCAATTATATCTATAGTTTTTAAACGTATCATTCAAATCAAACCTTCCTGTATAATTCCCTCACCTCCCTTATATTGCATCGACACCACATAGCATCCCCTCCTACTGCAAGACAATTAAGTGTAGCCCAACAGCAAGCAGTGACCTGTGAAACACTCTGACCCATATGCCCCTCCTAATACCATACGGATTTATTCTCGCTAACTCTCATAGACGAATGGAGCAAGATGAAGTGCTGGTCATCTTTGCGTCACGGTTGACCGATTTAGGGTCAGCTGTCATGATAGTTCCAATAATTAGTCACACTAGTGATTTGACGTACACAAATGAATACAAATTAATCTTAGCCAGACGCGATATCATATCACCCTCTCTCTAAATGTCACGCATTCTCAAACTCTACACTCTATCCCTCTCTCTGTAAAGCTGATCTGACAATTTCTAACCGTATTTTGGACATCGTTTCCTGTTCTCCCCATATGGACACATCTGGAGAGGTTTTGCCTGGTCAATCATAAATTCTAAGGTAATGTTAAACAGCTGCAAATGACAATTACGGGTGATGGCTAGAGGGCAATTTAAATATAATATGTCGGTAAACAGTCATAAACACTTACATAGAAATAAAATATGGAAATCTTAAGGAATAACAATAATATCAGAGTCGTCGAAAACTTAATGCTCCTATATTTTTATATGCATGAACTGATCGGAAAAGATCGTAATTTGCATAGCCATAATCACAATATATATATATATATATATATATATATATATATATATATATTCGTGAGGTTAATGCGTTTTTTTTCTGTTGCAGCTATTTACTGTGTGACACACTAACAAACCAACCCCTTTAACAAGCGTGCTTCTGACGAACAAATGAGTCATTAAATTTCTGGAAAAAGTGCACAGGTAATTAGGCGGAATATATAGAAAAATATTTTCCAGAGCACAAACGGTCGTTCCTTGTAATGGCACAATTGACGCCTTCGAAATTCTTCTACTTTTAATAGTGAAAATATAACGATATAGCTATCGTATAAAAAACACGCTCGCGATGCCCACGGATAACATATCTTCACCGCTTGCAAATTGTATTAACAATGGGTGTGGCAATGTGGAAAAAATCTGGAGCATATGAGTTCGTTCATATTTATAGTTCTATTCCCGTCTTCGTAGCTTATGTGGGGTAACTTACTATGCTAGTATATATATATATATATATATATATATATATATATATATATATATATATATATATATATATATACACTTTGTTAATTTATCCTGCGATATATATGTATAGCACATACACACACATAAACACACACATATATATATATATACTAGTGTCTGTAGGTATTTAATTATTATAGTAAAAAAAAAAATAATTATGACAGCCCCTTTAAGAAATACGTTTCTTATCGTTGAGCACTTTCTGTTGAATAAAAGTCGGTCAATTTAGCTCTTATGCGTAGATCGTCGTATAACGATTTGATCACTGTCTGTCTGACGTAATGAACATTTAAATTAAAATGTTTAAAATTCAACGCTATTTCACACGATTAATGGTAGCCGAATGGATACGGCCTCCGCTAATCGAGCCAGAGATGTCTCGTGTCGCGGGGTTCGAATCGTTCGACTGGTAGTAATTGTGACACCCTGCACTGAAGAATCCCGAAAGGATGAAACACTAGTGTCTGTAGGTATTTAATTATTATAGTAAAAAAAAAAATAATTATGACAGCCCCTTTAAGAAATACGTTTCTTATCGTTGAGCACTTTCTGTTGAATAAAAGTCGGTCAATTTAGCTCTTATGCGTAGATCGTCGTATAACGATTTGATCATTGTCTGTCTGACGTAATGAACATTTAAATTAAAATGTTTAAAATTCCACGCTATTTCACACGATTAATGGTAGCCGAATGGATACGGCCTCCGCTAATCGAGCCAGAGATGTCTCGTGTCGCGGGGTTCGAATCGTTCGACTGGTAGTAATTGTGACACCCTGCACTGAAGAATCCCGAAAGGATGAAACACTAGTGTCTGTAGGTATTTAATTATTATAGTAAAAAAAAAAAAAAAAATTATGACAGCCCCTTTAAGAAATACGTTTCTTATCGTTGAGCACTTTCTGTTGAATAAAAGTCGGTCAATTTAGCTCTTATGCGTAGATCGTCGTATAACGATTTGATCACTGTCTGTCTGACGTAATGAACATTTAAATTAAAATGTTTAAAATTCAACGCTATTTCACACGATTAATGGTAGCCGAATGGATACGGCCTCCGCTAATCGAGCCAGAGATGTCTCGTGTCGCGGGGTTCGAATCGTTCGACTGGTAGTAATTGTGACACCCTGCACTGAAGAATCCCGAAAGGATGAAACACTAGTGTCTGTAGGTATTTAATTATTATAGTAAAAAAAAATAATTATATATATATATATATATATATATATATATATATATATATATATATCACAGAAAGCTGTGCCGTCGTCATTAAATAAAATAATTCAGCGAGGTCTGACCAGAAAGTATCGAACGCAGGATACTGGGTTCAGGGTCTATTACTTGGCCACGGAACAAAAATATAAATTAATCATGATAACATAAACACGAAACGATTTGTCAGCATTGTGTTTCGCTAAAACTATATTTCTCTCTATCTCTGTATATATATATATATATATTTATATATATATATATATATATATATTGAGAGAGAGAAAGGGAGAGGGAGAGAGAGAAAGCGAAATATAGTCCTCATTAAGAATCAGTAATCATTATGCATATTCATAACAACGAATGCAACGTATTGGGTTAATTCCTTACCATAGAGATTTATCCGCACATAAGCAGATATTTTACCTGAAGAATGTATGCTCACTGATCAAATGGATGAGATCAATCTTCTCGGATTTTACATCGTTCTCCAGGAGATTTTCTAACATTATTTCATTGTTTACGTAGTTATTAATTCTATTAAAATACCTAGTACCTTTCTGTTTTACATACATAAAATGATTTCCATTTTAGAAATAGTCACATATTTATTTACATTTTTACTGTAATTTAAAACTTACTTAATTCTCGTTATATTTTATCATCCGTCATCATAGTTATATATATATATATATATATATATATATATATATATATTGGAAAACATATTTATGCATTTGCTTTTAAAGATTTTTTATTCATTTTGTGTACACGATAGACATATTATAAGTCCGGAACCCAGATATTAAGAAAACTTACTATCATGTGAATGTGACACAAACTATGAAGGTAGTTTTTTTATTATGTCGTTTTTAAGAAGAAAGCTTAAAAGAAATTGATTATATATGATTGACATTTAATAAGTTATAGAAGGCTGACAATCAGCCTGTGGGCATTGTGTTCTACACCCAGACAATGCTTGCAGATTGAGTAGGAGTTCTTAAAAATGTTGAAAATCGGCGAGCATCTGGCATTTAAGAATGGTAGAATAGACACATTCGTAACGTCTCTGATGTGAAGATAAACCGGTAAAGACAAGTCAATTACATCATCTACTAGAATTCGTGAAAACAGAAATGATTACTTGAACAGTGTCTCCTCAGATCGGGCCAAGGTATTCTACCTTAAATCGCATGTCCTTCTCATACAGAGAGACGATTTCGTAAGGAATTTGATATTTAAATAACTGAAATGGCTCATATATTTTTCTAGCTTCAATAGCGTATTTCATTCAGGATAAAAAGCATTACTAAAAAGTTGTTAGAAGGTGTTGTTCCTCAATACGAGAGCCATGGAGTCTAATTGCGTACAAGTTGCTCAGAGATCGTTGAAGCTGTTTGTATGGAAGCTTAGTTTATAGATGCACATAAAATATTTTTATGCGATCACATCCCGCACTTAATATCAAAATGAGATAATAAAGAACATCTTAGTCCTTGTCGACCTTGGAAGTGTTGTCATTGGTGCTAGTGTTTTATAGAAATCTATCGACAAATCAGCTAAAATGTTATTTTAGAGTTCATTGATGAATTTCATGAACAGAGTTTGGCTAAATATTAACTTTGAGTGACGCCAGTGTAGATACCATATGCGCTGGGCTTTCACTCATCAAATAATTATTTTTATTAACCTATTATAGAGAGCATTTTTGATCGTAAAAATGATATATTTAGCTATTCCATATTAGGGAATATTGTAACATATATTTTGATATGTCAGGAGCGATTGTTTTAGTAAAAAAGCTTCAGTCAATACATTCAGATATATTGCCTGATATAATCGTCAGATCCTTAACTATAACTAGTAGGACAGAAAACATTGGTTCTCTATCTGTATGTATTCTTTCTTAAAGTAATAGGGGAACACGTTTTCACTGATTCGGGAAAGCATAATTGCTGCGCACAGTAGACTTTTTTCCTGTGAACTAATAGGCAGATAGGCTATCCTCATTATTTTTAAATAATGGGCAACTAAAGAAGTTTTCCAAGATGTAAGCAAGAATTATTTGTATGCACCACAATTGGAATTAGTTTCGGTTTCAGATTTTAAAGAAAGAAGATCGGAATGCTATCAGGTGAAATTGCTTCGCTGGAATGATTGTTATTGATAAGTAACAGCATTGAAGATAAATCTACTCAAGATGCGTAGATTATTTTCAGGTTCTAATTGAACTTCATGGCAGTAGGCCAGATATTGATGATAAATTCATAAAAGACACAGTCAGAGGTAAGAATAGATTTGATGATTTTTTTTCTCCCAAAGTTTTGCTGTGCGGATGCTCAGAAAATAATGATCGGAGATGCACTGATGATTCTTGGAATACACAGCGCACATTTGTTCAGGTTCTTCTTTTTCGATTCGCCAAGAATAGTGAGACATATGCCTTGTTCAACTACTTAAATAAGTGATTTTTGAAATCGCAGCAAATGAAAATACCGGAACTGAATAAAGTAGATTAAAGTTATTATTTTTGGTAAATATGTATGACTTTATGAGCCAGTTTCGAAGACAAACAGGGCAGTGTATGCATAATATATATATATATATATATATATATATATATATATATATATATATATATAAAGTACCCGGTTTACACTGACAATATAAGTACTTTTGTTTTAGAGGGAAACTTAAATGCTAGTTAATGGTGAGGTGTTCGCGATCGTGGTGATTTTTCTTCTGGGATAGAATGTATTAATTTATTATAACAAAGAAAGGCTTAAGTAACGCTGTTCTGAAGTTATATGACATGATGGATAATAGTTTAGGTATAATAAAATGCTCTGTGGCCTCAGTTATTGGAAACCTACTGTAAATTAGACCTATTAGAAATTCTGTAATCAGAATATTATATAGAGAATAATGATTCCAAAGGTAAACAAAGAACTAATGACGTCGGTGTCATTGGTTGAAATATAAACGATAGTGTGTAAGAAATATAATTTATTTAGGGAATGGGCCTCCAGTTTTTCCATCTGAGCATGTTATGGATGTAAAATGCATAAAATAAAACGAATTCTATCTATCTAACTATCTATCTATCTATCTATCTCTCACTCTCTCTCTATCTCTCTCTCACTCTCTCTCTCTCTCTCTCTCTCTATATATATATATATATATATATATATATATATATATATATATACATACAAAGGAGTAAATTGATTTATGTTAGTCAAAGTCATTTCTTTTGTTTTTTTTCAATATTTTCCGCTTAGCAGTATGTATTTACACACAGAATAATTAAAGAAAGTGTTCAGTAGTGTTCAGTAGTTTCAAATAATCTATATATTACCATTGGAATTTATAGACAAAAACGTATGAGAAAATTTTGTAAGAGACGTTTAAAACACATTCCGTCAAAGTCATTATATATATATATATATATATGTATATATATGTATATATATGTATATATATGTATATATATATGTATATATATATATGTATATATATATATATATATATATATATATATATATATATATATATAACATATTACAAAGATATGTTCGTAGATGTTACTATCCGCATGTATACAATATATTATTTTCGGAAGCATAACAGTAAATAAAATATGTACTCGTTTTACACTGTATAACCGACACTCATTCGTTATCTTTATTGTAAACTGAGTTTACAATCATAATTGCAAATATCCTCGGGGAAATAAACTATAGGAAACTAATTAGAAGCAGTTATATTTATACCGATTTCATTATTTTAATTCAAACGTTAAAAATATTGTCCGCATTGGCAGCAGTTAATGTTTGATCAGTAATTGCATTCTTTGTGTCTTCAAGTTCCAATCGAACATTGTGGCATATAGTGCTTTGACGACATTCATATTTGGAGTTATAATCCTGAAAACATAACTACAGGCTCATGTATTGTTAAGGTTTTTTTGGAAGTCCCTGCTAGTAATCGCATAATAATCAAGTTGAATTAATCTCTTTCATGTTCATTTTTTGGTTAACATTTCAATAGAAAACATCCCTTTTTTATTATGCTTTGAAGTACTTACAATGATTTTCAAATGATTTTCGACAAACGTATTCTTGTATATTTCACTTCAGTAAGTAAGACTGCCAGATATAATGACATTTACTATAAGCGTATTATGTTATTTATTGATATATAACAATACTTTTTCGTTAAAAATAACTGCAATATATAATCCTTTAAAAATAGTTAGATCCTATGCATATTTATTATTTGATAGATTATGACAGGGTTTATTTCGGTAAACCTTATCTCTCAGCGGAAACTTAAAATATGCATTTGAAGTTCAGAGTTGGCATTCTATACTTATTCTAGTTACATTTTTTGAACATTTTCTGTTTCAAATCAGTGCACTTTTAAAGGGACGTTACTAATATTTTTTTTTAATACGAGAAAAACTGGCTTAGTTGTATTAAAAAACTAGTATATTCATCATGAATTAAACACTCATCAGAATGGCATAATAATTTAGTATATATATATATATATATATATACATATATATGTGTGTGTATATGTCTATGTACGTATATATATGTATCTCTTTATGTATATATATATGTATATATATATATACATATATAAATGTATATATATACATATATATATATATATAAATGTACACACACATATATATAAATGTGTGTATATATACATATATATATATATATACTTAAATGTACATACATATATATATATATATATATATATATATATATATATACGTGATAGTGCATAAAATAGTATTTTGTGAGAAAGGAAGTAGTTTTTGTTGGTATATTTCATTTTTTGTAGTCGAGATAACAATTACCTAATCGAATAAATTGAAAACTTTGTCGTAATTAAATAGACCTTGTATATACAGTGATGATCATATTTATTGGCACGGTAAAATAAAAGTAAATTTTTGTCTAATAAATTCTTAAAAAGGGATTAAATTAAAGAAAATAACAAAGTATATTATGTATTTTAACTGGCCTTTCCGATGCAGCAATCGGATTTTAGAAAAAAATAAATAACAAAGGAACAACAAACATAATTGCAAAAAACCCTTGTTCAAAATTATTGGCACGGCTTTGTTTTTCTTTTAGTATCAGTATAATATCAATCAATTTCCGGTTTACGTGCTTTCTGAACTTTTTTATAGCCATATTATGCTTGTTTAACGCTAATTCAGTGAATAATTTTTTTCAGATAATTTTTAGATAGCGATTTATTTAAACTATTATAAGTGACTAAATTAGAATTTTCAATCGCCATGGTTAAAACTAAGGAACACAGCGAAGACGTCAAGAAGCTTGTTGTAGCATGCCATACCAATGGGGAGGGCTATGATAAGATTTCAAAGAAGCTAAACCTTCCCAAATCCACTGTTAGAGCCATAATAAACAAGTTCAAATCGCAAGGCCACGTTATGAGTTTAGAGGGTAGAGGGATAAAAAGGATTCTTTCCCCCAGAGATGAACGGAAAATTGTTCGACAAGTAGAACAAAACCCAAGGATCTCTGTTGGGGAGATTGTTGATGAACAGAGCACCTCTGGAGTGAAAGTATCTCGACATACAGTTGGTAGAGTTTTGAAGAGAGCTGGTTTAAAAGCATGTCGTCCGAGAAAGACTCCCTTATTGAAGTCTATTCACCTGAAAGCAAGGCTAGCTTTTGCAAAACGTCATATTGATAAAGATGTTGCATTCTGGAAACGTGTTCTATGGACTGACGAACCGAAAATAGAGTTATTTGGCCATAATAAAGTGTCTTATATTTACAGAAAATCTGGCGAACCTTTCCTGCCTAAGAACACTATACCCACAGTGAAGCACGGCGGAGGCAGTTTGATGTTTAGGGGATCCTTTGCTGACTCTGGACCAGTGCGACTTGTTAAGGTCACAAGTAGCATGAAAAAGAGCTCTCACTTGGTCGTCGTTGGTGGTTCATGCAAGATAATGACGCAAAGCATTCGGCTAAACTGACTAAGAAATGGCTTGAGGACAATCATATTAATGTTTTGGAGTGGTCATCACAAAACCCAGACCTTAATCCAATTGAAAATTTATGGAGAACATTAAAATTGAGGGTAATGCAAAGGAAGCCTAAGAATCTTATTCAATTGGAGGATTATTGTCAGGAAGAGTGGGCTAAAATTACTACTGAAGAGTGCAACAACTTGGGTGTAAACTATGAAAAGCGACTGAGGAAGGTAATCAAGGCCAAAGGCTATACAATTGACTATTAAATAAATCGTGCCAATAATTTTGAACAAGGGTTTTTTGCAATTATGTTTGTTGTACCTTTGTTATTTATTTTTTCTAAAATCCGATTGCTGCATCGGAAAGGCCAGTTAAAAATACATAATATACTTTGTTATTTTCTTTAATTTAATCCCTTTTTTAGAATTTATTAGACAAAATTTAACTTTTATTTTACCGTGCCAATAAATATGATCATCACTGTATATATATATATATATATATATATATATATATATATATATATATATATATATATATAATACTTGTTGCAAAATTACATTTTTAAATGCTCGTAGTTGTTATTCTATAGAACGGTACCACATGAAAAACTGCAGGCTTTTTGAACATGCTAATACTCTTCGATGGTAAAAACATTATGATGTGTCTATTTAAAACAAAAAAAAATGCAGAAGATTGCAAACATTTGTATATATATATATATATATATATATATATATATATATATATATATATATATATATATATATATATATATATATATATATGTACATATAGTGTCATTGTTTGCTAGCATTATTTTTGCTTAGGGATTTATTTTGCTTAGAGTATTTTGCTTATAAGGATATTGGAAGGCCATAGCAATATGAGTTTACGGTTTGCAAAGTTGTGTGAAAAAATGAGCAGAAATGTCGCCTTCTAATACCCTAATATTTTATACTGTATATGTATGCATATATTTACCTATATACATATCTACATATATACATCTGTATATATATATATATATATATATATATATATATATATATATATATATATATATATATATATATATATATTTATGTAGTTAGGGAATCGCCCTCCAAATTGACTGTTCTCTCCATTATATAAACCATAGACCTTTTTATCCCAGGTGTGGATTAAACCCCAAAGCGACCCTCGCATGCTCGGTGACGTTTACTACTCTTTTTAGTTGTAACCGTTTTACGTTGTTGTGCAAGTAATACATTGTGTAAACTCTATTCCGTTGTTATTTTTCTTTGTGGCTTTTTGCAAGCAATAACACTGGCGAAATTGTATTCGGAGAACGTACTCACGTTTAAAAACAGTGTTTTAAAAACTAAACACTGACGACATTGGGTTGAAGAGGCATACTAAAATCGAAACCAGTAACGACATTGAAAAGAAATACTCGCGTTGAAATAGTATTCTACAAATACTAACAAATTTGGACTCAAATGTTATCAACCCTAAGGTAGTGTCTAACATTACACTTGCAACTGAAATGTTCACGGTAACTAAAAATAAAAACACAGATCATTACGGAAAAAAACGAGTTGAAAAGATAAAAGTTCGTCACGACTTTCAAATATAGCGTTGTACTTTTGCAAACGGTTCATCGCGACATAGAAAGGTATTTTTTATACTTTTCGAAAAATTATTCGTCACTTGTGGTTTTCGCTGCTAAAATAACGCATTCTTTTTTTTTCTCTGAAGAAAAATATACACTTGATTTATTTTCTTTACATAATGCACTTTTTATATTTTTGTGCTTTTTTCTGTTCGTGGTATTGTCTGGAAGAAGAAATAATAAAGAATAAAAGTGTTTTTTAAAATTCAGTGAACGTTTTGAAAGTGCTAATGATGACAAATCAAAATGGACGAATTGAAAGTAGCGTTGGAGCATTTGACCAAGTTACATATCGATGCCGCAAAGCGTCAGTAACAATCCCAAAAATACTGGACTGAACCTCAAATACGATTCGAGGAACAACAAAAGGAATTGCAAAAAACAGTTAGCGTAATGGCAAATACGAATCGAGGAGCTGCAAAAGGAAGTTCAAAAACAGTTAGCCGAACGGTAATTACGAACATTGAAATTGCTTACAGAAATTGTTAAGAATACTGCGAACGCGGAAAGCAATTCAGCATTTTCTCAGAATACAATATGGACCGCGATAGACAATTTTAACTACAAGGAAGTGGAAAATCATTCGCGGCGTATTTTCGGCGTTATAAAGTTTTTGTTTGAATACTGACTGCAGCAACTGGTCTGATCAAAAGAAAACCTAACTTCTACTACGAAAATTGTAAGCGGGTGAGCATGATAAATTCGTGGATTAAATCTTGAGTCGGAAAACATCAGCTTCATCATTCAATGAGACGGTAAATTTGTTAACAGAATTTTCTCGCCGAAGACGTATGTTTCCATAAGCGTGAGAGATGTTTGAATGTGGTAAAAGACGATAATGACGATTTTGCCACCTACGCAACTGAATTGAACAAACACTGTGATGACTTTAAGTTGTCTGAACTAACAGGAGACACTTTTAAATGCCTTGTTTTTGCGCAAGGGTTAACCTCGGGAAAATATGCGGAAATCAGGCTCAGAGTCCTTACAACATTTGAAAATAAAGTAAACACTTCAAAAATTGACTGAGGATTGTTAAAAATATAAATTATAAAAAAAAGGTGCAAGAAATATCGAAGCAAACATCGCAAAAAACGTAACTAAGAAAAACCCGTCGAAATGGCACACAGACACTAACCACGGAAACTCAGAAAAACTAAAAGCACCGAGCGCTTGTTTCAGGTGTGGTGGAATACAGTGGGTACGGTGTTGCCCATTTTTTAGAAAAATATGCCATTTATGCAATAAGCTCCGTCATAAAATTCGTACTGTTTGAAAACTCAGAATAGATGCTGTGAACGACAAACCAGAACTAAGGACGTCGTAGATCAAAATCTACACAAATATGTAACGGTTAATATTTTCGGCAATCTATTTGTTGTGGTTGCAATGTTGAACAATAATTAGTAAGGAAATACAATGAAGACGCAAACAACAAGATAACGCAATAAGTGTATTAAAGAAAAGGTATATTTACAATATGTACAAATGACGGTGTCGAGTCAGAGAGTCTTGGTGGGAGGACATGTACGCTCTTCGGCGTCACTTCTAGTGGCATTTGAGTAAGACACACCTAGGCCAACCTAGGCTTGCCATTTATAGTGTTATGTTATTCGCATATGCAAATAAGTGGTTGCAACCACAACACCCCCTCCCAAGATTTGAAGTCACACGGATTTCAATATCTTTTTCTTTTTGGGTTTACCATTAATGGTTCATTCACTTTTCTTTTCCTACCTGATCTTCGGGGTTCAGGTGCATTTTGAGGCGGTACCAAATTAAAAGATTCGTATATGATATCTATGGTGTCCTCCTCTTCGACTGTTGTCGTATCATCATCATCTTGGATATGACGATTTTTTTATCTGATTTAGGTGCCTTTTATATTTACTGTTGTTGGAGAAGAACATTCTAATTTTTTACAGAATGTATTGATTGGCTTATCCCATAGTCCGAATTTCTCAATTAAATCTATTCCAAACCGATTTTCACTATTTTTTAGTACGAATCCCTTTCAATTTTATCGGGAGGACAACTTCTCCTTCAAATTTTATACCACCACCAGTTACCGTCCGGGCTGCTTTACTAGTTTTCATCATGGCCGGTTTTCCCAAATTTTTCCACGTATTCAGGTTTATTATAGAAACATCGGAGCCGGAGTCGAGTTGTAACTTTATTGATGTTTTAAATATTTCCACTTTTACGTATTTTCGCCAATCTTTGTCTAATTTTGTATTTGATTTTGTTTGCTGTACTCTCTTTCTGGTGTAATCTTTATATCTGCAGCAATCGCTTTTGTGTCCCACCTTCTTACAAATGTAGCATTTTTTTCTTTTATAAGGACAATCTGATTCCCAATGCTTTTCTGCACATCTCTTACAGTTATATCTAGGAAGAGGCTTGTTATATTCTGTACTATATTTATGGTTATTATCTTTGGAATATCCCATTCCATTGCTTTTCTTTGTAAAGTTCTTGGTTGGTGCGTATGGTTTTCTAACTTTTCTTACATATGCCACTCCGGATTCTTCTATATTTTTTGAATCCTTTTTTAGTGTAATGGCCCTTTCACAGTCCTCTGCTAGTTTCTGGAGGGTTAAATCTTGCTCAGATTTCAGCTTAGACAACACTCGTCTGCGTATTTCAGCATTTTTCGTGGAAACTAACCTTTGAGCGAAGATTAAACATTTAAAATCTTATACCGGTAGTTCTGCAAGCTTAAAATTATCGCAGCTTTTATTGACAACTGATGCGTATGTCAAATAATCTTGGTTGTCCATCTTTCTTAGATTCATGCACAGGCATCATTTTATGAAACATAGATATATTTGGATTAAATAATTCTTTTAGTAATTTTACAGCTTCCATGAACTCTAATTCCGCAGTTTTTTTAGGTAATATGTAATCTACGAATTTGCTGTGTTCTGATGTACCCAATTTTCTGAGTAAGAGGCTCACTTTCTGACTATTTGGCCAATTTTTACAGTCCAGTTGAAAAACATCCTCGTATCTTGTGCAGTATGCTTCAAAATTCTTCTCTTCCTCAGGTACATAATGAAATGTGTCCATGCTCTTAAAAATAGTTGTATGGGAAAAAGTAACACTATCGACATTTTCTCGATTACTCTTTAGTAGTTCCAGTGTTTTAGCAAAACGTTCCTCTTGTCTTTCTTCATATTCCAATTGTAGTTTCTTATGCCTTTCTTCCTGTTCCAATTGTAGTTTCTTATGCCTTCCTTCCTGTTCCAATTGCAGTTTTTTCTGCTTTAATTGCGCCATTTTCTGCTTTTCTTCTTGTTCCTGCTGCCATTTCAATAATCTGTCCTCTCTCTTTTCCTCGCGGTCAGCCTGTGCCTGTATTTGTGTTTGCAAAAGCTCGTTTTGTGTAGCCTGTCTGCGTTCATCCCGCTCAGCCTGTGCTTGTAAAAATTGCATGAACATTTTTGATAAGTCTTCCATGTTTTTTTTTTTTTTTTTTTTTTAGTGTGTAGTTAAAAAATATTGTACCATGTACCATATACACCGGTTTGGGTTACAGCAAAAAAAGCAAATTGCTGTAAGCTCCTGTTTTCAATAATATCGCTGCTTGCAATAATATATTCTTTTTGCGAGTCACGCTGCAAAAAAACAAAATAAAACGGTTTATCTGGAATCACGAAATGGAATTGACTTTCTGTTTTTTAGGCACTTACTAATAAGTAACTCTTTCCACAAAATAAAAGTTTGTGTTTTTTTTTAATCGAGTCACTATTGAATAAATGTATGCAGTACATTTAGTCCTTTGAGTTTTTTTTCTAGTATTTTAGTAATTAAAATACCTCTTAAATTGAGATTACCTTTTTTTCCGTGACGTTTTACTGTATTATCCGTTATTCAGTGACAACTTCAAGAAAAAAACATCCTTTCCTTGAATTTTAGTTTTAGCTGTGGTATTTCCTTTTAGTACCGACGTCAACCAAAACATTAATTAAAAAGTCCTTTAGTTGTTGTTTTGTTTACGGAGAACAGTAATTAGAATCCACTGGTGAACTTTTTTCGTAGGTTTCTTCCTTGCTTTTCGTAATACGAGTCTGACCTGTCGTTTCTGCGACAGAACAAAGTTCGCTTTTCGTTTGCAAGTTGGTCCTTTAGTAAGATTCGTCGTGTAGCGACAAACAAAAATTCACTTTTACATCCGTTTGCAAGTCGGATTCCCAGAAACCGGCGTAAATTGTCGCTTTTGCCACGTTAGAGTTTTTTTTTTCACTTGAGTTGAAACTTTTCTTTAGCGTAAAATCCGTTTGCTCGCAACACTTTGCATTCCTTAAAAAAATGGTCAACCTTTGCGTTGTACTTTTTTTTTTAAATAGTTCTTCGTCAAAATGTTGTATTTGACGCTTCATATCTCGTCGCCAACTGTTGTGGTTGCAAGGTTGAACAATAATTAGTAAGGAAATACAATGAAGACGCAAACAACAACATAACGCAATAATAAGTATATTAAAGAAAAGGTATATTTACAATATGTACAAATGACGGTGTCGAGTCAGAGAGTCTTGGTGGGAGGACATGTACGCTCTTCGGCGTCACTTCTAGTGGCATTTGAGTAAGACACACCAAGGCCAACCTAGGCTTGCCATTTATAGTGTTACGTTATTCGCATATGCAAATAAGTGGTTGCCACCACAACACTATTAAATTCCAATTAGACAGTGGATCGGATCTTTCAACAATAAATCTCAAAACGTGAAAAATACTACGAAAGCCGACTATGTTAAAAACTAACAGAACGGCGACAGCCGTAAATGGTATAAAATTCATTTTGAAGGTGAATTAATTACAAACGCCACTTTACGGGGGGGAAACCTTAGATTGTATGCCCTAAAAGATAGTGAGAACCTGTTCGATTCTGACAGCATGAAGGAGTTTCGTCTCCGGGATCTTCTTATATCCACAGTCTGCAAGAAAATAGATACCCAGCATAACCGGAGAAACTTATAACTTTTTTTAAAAAAGAATTCAGAAACGTATATACTCCTGGCCTGGGGAGATGTACAAAAATGGCCGCAGATTTTAAGTTGAAACCTGGGACACAACTGTTGTTTAAAAAGAAACGTAATGTCCCATTCGCTTTCCTGAACAAAATAAATCAGGAACTAGACCGATTATAAAGCATCGGTATACCGGCTAAAATTGAATATAGTGAGTGGGCTGTTCTTGCAGTTTACGTAAAGAAAAGGTCCGGGAAAATTCGCGTTTGCGCCGACTTCGGGCCCGGACTCAACGGCTCCTTAGGAGATTTTCACTATCCATTACCTAGTCCAGAAGTGTTCACGAAATTAAATGGCGGCAAGTTTTTTTCTAAGATCGACCTATGCGACGTTTACCTACAGATTCCGATAAACGACGAAGGCGCTAACCTCCTCTGTATTAACACTTATCGGCATTTGTATGGATACGAAAGGCTCGTGTTTTATATCAAGGTAGCACCCGATATATCCCAGCAAGTAATGGATACTATGATGCCCCACTCTGGCACAGCAATTGCATATCTTGGTGACATTATCATAGCGAGCAAAAGCAGGGAGGAACATGAAAAACATATAAGACAAGTATTAAATCGAATACAAGATTATGGATTTAAGACCAAAGCAGACAAATGCGAGTTCTTTTTACAAACAATTAAATACCTGGGTCAATAATCGATAAAGATGGCAGACGCCCCGACCCAGATAGGGTGATTTATATTAAAGAAATGCCGCCACCAGTAAACATAACGAAATTGCAGAGTTTTTTTAGGTTTGGCAAATTATTACCAGGAGTTCATCCTAAATATGCACAAATTGCGCGCACCACTTAATTAATTGCTGAAAAAAGTTAAGGCTTGAGAGTGAATAGAAGATTACCAGACATTCTAAGAAATAAAAAGGATCCTGACTTCAAAACTATTCCTAGCTCATTTAAACCCGCAGTTGCACATAATAGTAGCTAGCGACGTTAGTCAACATGGCGTCGGGGCGTGCATGCTACATCAAATGCTGGATGGCTCGAAGCAGCCTATTGCTTTTGCATCACGAACTCTCTTGCCAGCGGAAAATAATTATTCTCAGATCGAGAAAGCGGGCCTAGGAATTGCATTTGCAGTTTCAAAATTCCACGGCTTTTTATACGAAGACATTTTTTTTCTACAAACCGACCATAAGCTTGATATTCATTTTTGGATAATGAAAAAGGACTTCCAAAATTCACTGCGAACCAACTATTAACATGTGGAACTATTCTGCTGAACTATAATTTTACAATTCAATTTCTCTCCTCAAAACAACTAGCCCATGCAGTCGGTCTATTGAAACTGATGCCTGCCAAAATGGAACCTCTTGCAGATTTAGTAGTCGCGGCACCTGTTATTAATAGTGATGTAAAAAACATGATAAACAATATTATCCGCGATCTGTCGAGCACACTTCAGGTAATTTAGTCAGAATCCCTAAATGACAATTTCATTCAACCACGAAGCAGAAATTAGAACTGGGTGACACAAGTTAAGACATTTTTTCTGGTTCCGACGAAATACTGTTATACGGTGAAAGGATTGTCATCCCCCAAACCTTTCATAAAAGAATTCTCAAGGATTTTCACATGGGCCATCCAGGAATAAACAGAATGAAAACCTAATGATAAATTTTGTTTATTGGCCAGTTATGGACCAAGATATTACCGACATGGTGAACAGATGCAAAGGTTGTGTTTTGGCTGCAAACGCACCACCGATAAAATATAAACCTTGGTCCAAGGCTGAAAATCTATGGTCGAGGATCCACATCGATTATGCGATACCCGTGGAGGAGTTTTACTACCTGATAGTAGTTGACTCTTACTCTAAATGGCCAGAGGTTCTAAGAGACAAAAAACCGACCACGGCAACAACGACAATTTTTTTATTGGAATTGTTTGCTTGGTTTGAGGTTGTAGACTGTCTAGTTAGCGACAACGCTACACAGTTCACCTCGACAAAGGTCCGAGAATTCTGCGAGACGTATCAAGTCAAGCATATTACGACACACCAGTACCACACCAGAAGCAACGGCCAGGCTGAACGCTTCATCAATACGCTTAAAATGGCATTAATAAAAGGTGTCCGGTACAGCGACAGAAAAGGTCGTGCAGCAATTTACAGAATCACGAGAAATCCGAACAAACCAGATTCGGGATTACCAGCAGAAATCATGTTTGGACGGAAAATAAAATCCGCATTTGATACACTGCTACCCAAACACATAGTACACAATAGAACCTCTACAATGCAAACGAAACGGTTTAACAGCGGAGATAACATGTATTTTAGACATTTTAGAATAGCGTTTTTTTTGTTTTTTTTTTAGAACAGGGCACGATCCTACGAAGAATAAGCCATATGACAGACATCATTCAGGGCCCAAAGATCCAACATAAGAATCACCTGAACCAAATCAGGAAACGTTTCTACGAGGATCAAGAAGAACCACCGCAGGACGGCAGTAAGGTGATTGGAACTATGTATGACAGTTTTGGCATAGATAATCCAAAAAGAATATCAGAAACGAGACGCTCCGACATAAAGAGGAAACACACAAACCCCTTGGTGATCTGCCCCCAAAGGAAGAAATACTGATGTTCGCAACCGCGGAACGTAGCTTGGGAGGTGGTGTTGTGGGGGAATCACCCTCCAAATGGACTGTTCTATCCATTATATAAAACATAGAACTTTTGATCCCAGGTGTGGATTAAACACCAGAGCGAACCTCGCCTGCTCGGTGACGTTTACTACGCTTTTCAGTTGTAACCGTTTTACGTTGTTGTTCCCGTAATACATTGTTTAAACTCTATTCCGTTGTTTTGTTTTCTTTGTGGCTTATTGTAAGCCATAACACTATATTAGCTGAATACGCGATCTTGCCCGGTTTTATAATAAAATAAATCAGTGTGGTTTAATTCATGCAGATTTTGTATGTATAATTATAGAATTCAATGCTCTGTTGATTATTGTATATCAAGAGAATTTTTCCGGTTGACTAATTCGCAAAAATAAATAAATAATTAGAGATACTATTGTAAATCAAATTTTGTTTGTTTTTGTTTACAATATCATGTAAGCTGAGGTTGGTGATTGACGATGAATGTTCGGGGAAAAGTGAATTTCTGGTAAAGGTTTAGTTTACAAATATGTAAACGAAGAAATGATTTATTGAAATTTTAATTGGAATATCTTTTATCGTTATTTAACACAGTATAAGAAACCTAAAATAAAATCGCCAGGTGCATTGGGGATTGAACAGCCACCTATCCAATAAGTAGTAGATTACTTATCCACTGAGCTACCTATCTTGACGACCGTAGTCCTGTTTCTTTGAGAAAAATAATTTACCGAGAATTTAAACTACCTTGATTTGCTAATATTTATTTCCTTTTGCTGGGGAAACATAAAATAAGCTGTATTTTTTCCAATTTATAAGGAAAAGAATGACCATTAATATTATTTCATTTTTTCCATTTTTGGTACTTATAATGTGAATTTCTGAACAAACTCTCTCTATGAACATTGGCATATATAAAGGAACTAGCTTTGTATAAAATTTTTAAAAAATCGGCTTAGATGTTTCGAAAATTCGGAGGAAGAAATTCACACACACAAAAATAATTGACTTATATATTATTTCATTGGAATCCGTTATTTAGATGAGTATTATTAATTTATTTATTGCGGACTAATATCCTCGTCTTTTGTAGATGTTGTTTCCATAACATCTAAGAAAGATAAGGATAAATGTACGAAATAAATGAATTGATTTATATATATATATATATATATATATATATATATATAATTCTATGATTCTTTTTTGTATATTTATATTAATAATTCGAGATTTCTATTCCGTTGCGGTTAACCTGAAGAAGCTCAAAAGAATATTTTTTATTAGGGATATTCATTATTACTTTTATTAGTATTTAAAGTGAAATGATACATTTTGAGAAAATAAGAATCGAAATATGGTTCAATGTGGTTCATATCAATTGAGATAGAAACAGAGTAAAAAGAAAGAGAAAGAAGAGAAAGAGAAAAATATGTAGAATCAAGTGTGACAAAAAAAAAAATAAAAGAGAATAAAGATAAAAAAAAGATGGAGAGTAATGTTTTGATGCAGCACGAACAAGACAGAGTAAAAATGAATTAACGAAAGACGCCACCATCGCAAACTTAACCAGACGCAACTAATCGGTGATTTAAATATATGTTTGCTGATTCTGAAAAATGTATTCAGTGTAAATTCGTAGAATTTTTCTCGCATCGAAATTAAATCGTTTCCAAGGCTGGATGAGAAGTTAATGATAATCTTTCATTGGCTGACATGAATAATCGAATGATTTATGTATTTTCTCTTTCAAATTTACATCTAACATCAGAATAAAAAACATTCAATTCAAAACACAAAATATAATTAGTCTAATGCTCGTTCTCGCTAGCTATCGGTGTTTTTCATTATTCGTACTTGAAATACAATTGTGAATAGGCCGGTATACGGTTTGCTTATTTGTTTTATTGTTGCTTCGGTCTGATATCATATCGAGTTTAAATCAGGGTTTCGTCTTTTCTGAATCGAAATTATGAAGCGGGTAAACGACATTATTGAAGTATAACCTCGTTTGGGGGCTTACCAATTGCGTATACCGGCAATGTAATATTTTTTGTCTTGGATATGAATAAGGAGTCCTCTGAGATAAACTCTTGTGGATTATTAGCAGAAGCAGCACGTTATTCAAATGCTATAAGTGTTTGTGCTTCCCTGGGTTACACGTAAATAAATGCCATATACAGAGATTGAAAGGACAAGCAAGCTGCGAATACTGATGTTAATTGCCTTGCGAATTTTTACTGGCAAAATGTTAGCTATGTATAACCCACACTGCACATCACTTGTTATTTCCAAACTATTGTGTAAAACAATATCTTCGTGTAATATTCATCATACGTTACACAAGTGGAACGCTTTGTTATTCCTGGACAGGAAACGAGGTGATTTAAAAGCTATATTAATTGTTAAAACATGGCTCTATAGTGTGTTTACACTGATTAAAATGATATTTCTTCAGATTTGGCGAACCAGTCATATTATTTCTCTCGATTTTTATTAAAGAAATAAAATTGCTCCTTTCCAACACCAAACATCCGCAAAGTGACCGCTGTTGCTTGCGTAGAATCAGTTGCATAAATAGACATTAACGACGTTAGAAAATGACAAAAGACTCACGGGAGCTTGTTACTTTAATGTTTGTAAGATTATTATTTCTGGATACGTTCTCAATATCCTGAAGCAGTGAAACGGGCAATAGCCAGCATAATCAGTAATGAATTTAAGTTTAATTGCGCAAAAGTTTCTGAATAGTAAGTTTGGTAACAGATTTTGGGGTAAGGATATTTGATCTCATTCTTAACCCTTATTTGACACAATTAGATTAAAATATCTGAGAGGACTGCCTAGAAAAGCTTGTAAGTATCATCACACTCCTATTGACTCCCTTAAAATGTAATCACAGAAGATTGGAGAAAAGCAGCATGCACAATTCATCAAGTTACTTGTGATGTACTCTGAAAGAGAGTAGAAATAATTTATTGAAAGACGGATAGTAAACCTTGAAGCCTAAAACTTTGTGTTCTTGCTTTGATCTTTGTGGCATTTATTATTGAATAATCAAGCTTTTTGAATAATTGATATTTTCTAAAAGTTGTTTGATATTTTTGATGAAATTTTTGTTTAAATAATGTTTTTCATTATCTATTCTGTTAGACTGTTCGATCGAATAAAGAAAGAAACTCCTGCAAAGCACTAATAACATTTCCCCTAATCTCATCAATAATTTTCAAAAATACAAACGCGTAAGGAATATTTTTAAAAGTGGCATTTTTGCTGTTACGGCCGATATATATATATATATATATATATATATATATATATATATATATATATATATATATATATCAGGAGATGTAGAGCGATGGATATTATATTTGCCATGTAAAAACCGCCCGTGATTAGATTAAGCGGAGTATAAGCCAATGCTTCAAACAAATTTATAGCGAAAAAAAAGTTTTATTAAATTACAGTAATAATTTCAATTTTATCTGCATTTTAGACATTTTATTAAAAAATATATATTTTTTAATTTATGCTACACAATTCTGTATATCTTACTGATACTCCATGTTGCATTAAAGCCATTTTTCTACAACCTTGATTGGTTGAGGAAAATTTAATCTCATTCCTTACATTAATTATTGTATGAATTAATAACTATTATAATTTATTAACTTTAAATTATCTTTACTGTTTATGGAACATAACAAACAAGGCTCGGGCCAAATGCGTATTTTTGATCCCAAAATTCATCACAGGATCTGAAATGATTATAGGGAAACCACAAACCCTTCACTAATTTCTTCGCATTGCACTATACACATTGAGATCATTTGATCCTGCAGCCTGTATTTTTCATCACAGGGCTTAGATTACTTTGAGCGACACACACACACACACACACACACATATATATATATATATATATATATATATATATATATATATATATATGCCTAAGATGTTTGCAAATTCATAAAGAACATTGATATTCGAGATGCAATTTTCTCTTTCATCGTTCTAGTCATACCGCTAAGAATCTACAACCACACTAACTTCTCTATTAACGATCTTGTAAAAATGCTGCCTTACGACGAACGTCTTACCAACTTCCTGGACACTTCAATAACATGTTCAATATTGGGCTACGAGTTCTTCACCTCAATGCAGAATATTACAATTCCCAGTGTTCAATCAGTACGTTGCTAGAGAAATTGCTTACTACCTCCGCAATATTTATATTTTCAGTAGCAGACGCTATGCTTTTCGTTCTGAAAGATAACAGGTCTGTGCTGAAGCTAATATCACACATGATACGTTTATTTACTTACGGTGGTTTCGTTTCTGGTACAATTTCTCTTGATATATTTATGTATTTGACGTTGGCATGAATACTACTAAACAAAATTCCCACATAGAGAATTGCTGGAAATGTCCTCTACACTATCAAATCGATTCACCCCGATGATTTTATCAATGCACTCGTTCATGAGAAAACATTCGAAACTTACAGTTTTTACGGCGGCGTACCTGATAGATCAATCCTGGGCCTATATCTCTTCTTGATATTCATCAATAGTCTCTCTCAAATGATATCCTAAGATCTTTCGTAAGCATCGATCCAGATTATACCACGATCTATAGTAATAATTCATAGGCCTACAATAAGCAGAATTAATCTGATTTCTCTGCAATTTCGTTACACGTGTCGTACAATAGAGTACATCGCTTAATTTTTATACCTCCAAAACAAAATTTTATTTTTCATCACTAAAGCTCAAATCCCAACTCATCCCTCATTGAAATGAACGGCTCTCATTCTGGGAAAGTAACTTGTTTTTTTTTTATTATTGACTGACTGTCACTTTAAAAATAATGAAATACCTACACTCGATACGTCGCAACAACCGATTAAAAAGTTGGGAAAATATTCTCCCACTCTAAATGAATTATAACAGATTGGGACTTCGGATATTATTTGAATATGCTGGCTAGTTTAACCACGGAGTTTGCAACGCTGAGGCACTTAGATACTAATTAAATAGTTTACTGATAATAGAATGCATTTAACGGCATAAATCGAAACAAACAAAAGAATTGAAAAATATAATAACCGATTTAATCAAAAAGCTCACAAACTACAAAATATATATGTATATGTATAATTCAAACACCATCATGTTTGAATATATGATAAAGTTGCGTCCTTAGTAGTTTAGAACTGTTTGAAGCTTCACCACTCACTCATTGTTCGATCAAATTTCAAACAATTATTCAAGTTTATAGATCACCATCTCAGCTATATTGTGAAAAACAAATTAATTTTCGTTCAGTGAAAGTAAAGTAATGATGAAGTTTCTTGTGTTACAAATGGTAAAAATATGTAAGCAGGCGAGCGACGCTTTTTATGCTGGTTTCCAAAGCAACCACGAAGCTTCAGCGGCTAGTGTTGCTACTAATTCATTGTTGTCACAACAGAGAAGTAACAAGTGGAAACAGAGGAATTGAAGAATTAGAAGGATATCATTGGGAGATTATATTAAAAGCAGACGTGGTCCGTACATTGTTAATTACATATCTGTTCATGGGGGCAAATAAATAAGATTGAAATAAAAAATGAACGAATGGATTTGTGAGAAGACGGAACAAATCATGAATTACACTAGAAAAATGCGAGCATTAAAAGAAATATGGTTGAGATTAAACATGAAAAAATAATTGATTAGTTGTTAAAAGTGCAAAAGAAAAGGGCGAGGTATTCTAGTAAACAATTTATACCTTAAAATATTGCCACATTTTTGTTTAAATTTAATTTCTAACATAATATAATCAATTCTTAATGCGGCAATATTTTAACTTTTAAATTTATTATATTTTTTACTAGAATATATTGTCCTTCTCTCTTCCAGTTTGAACAACTAGCCATTTGCTTTTCTATGTTTACGCTTAACCAGATTACTTTTCATGCTCGCATTTTTCTATTGTAATCTATATATATATATATATATATATATATATATATATATATTATATATATATATATATATATGGCAGGTCATGTCATATGCTACTGGTACCATGTAACTCAGCACTACCTGCCTCATGGTCGCGTTTCCGGCGACTAAACTGGTTCCCCTACCAGATTGTTTGGTGAGGTGGGCGGCTAATCTCTCCCTGAAGGATTAAAAACAAGACCTTCCAAAGGGCGGATGTACCCTTTTACTGAGTCAACGGCCAACAAACAACGTGTGTGTTTGTGCGTATGTATGTGTGTTGGGGTTGAGAGGGCTCCCGTACCGTGGTGAAGGCAACCGTTCTCGGAGAAGCAAATATCTTACTTTAAAAAAAAAAACATAACTCGAGAGACCAGTACCAGTATGAAGCTGATCTGCAGTTTAAATTGTTGCTGGCGATCTGGCTCTTGCTTGTTGTTGCATCTTAACATTTTGAACAGTGAGAGAAAGACTTAGCTATCGTACAAAGCTAAGACTCTGTAATATCATCTATGTATAGATACTCCCTCAGGCATGTGTCTATTAAAATGGGCCTGTGGTGATGGAAGTCATTTTTTGGGCTCATGGATTTTTAGTGTCTGAGGGAGTTGCACTCGTCTGACAAGACGTTGCAATCATATATATATATATATATATATATATATATATATATATATGTGTGTGTGTGTGTGTGTGCATATACATATATATATATATGTATATATACATATATATATATATATATGTATATATATATTGTAGGCGCCTGTAATTAAATAATCCCTAACATTATATTATTATATATGTATGTATATATGTATGTATGTATGCATGTGTGTATGTGTGTGTCTCTCTCTCTCTCTCTATATATATATATATATATATATATATATATATATACACACACAATTTCGAAGACACACATCAATACCTACATCCATATAACACGTACAGTTATATGCGTTTAAAATGCCCCTAATGTGTATGTGTGATTATAGGTGTATTCATTCACGTGTGCATTATAAAGAGTTGGTTCCGAAATGTCTCTTTCTATATTTATGAAGAAGAAGAATATAAAACAAACGAGGAAACAAAATAAATGAATATTCATGAGAATTCCTGCAAAAAAGAAGCATCTCAAGCGTATAATTCACACTGCTCGGAAACTTCTGCATCGACTTGTGTTCAGTAGTGTAAGAGAACATTACAGTAAAGGTGCAGTCATCTGAGTATGTCTCTGTTGCTACCACTTGTGTGCACACCTTCCAATTAGGGAAACACCGAATAGACCAGGCGTACATCTGACAGATTTTTCGGGTTTCGCATTTTAATTCACTTGCGAGAGGATAGTTTTACCGAGCAAATACATATACACAGTGAATATTTGTTCGGATCGATTTTAAATGGTTATAGTATTAACTTTGTATAGGGTTGGTTTAATATTTATTTGCCCGCTCAGTTTCAACATATAACCTTCTATATTTGTATTTATCGCTTAATTCAATCAATTTCGTAGAAGATGTTTTTCCTCGTTCATTTTTTCTTCCTAAAATAAGTAACTGTAATGCCAGTGTATTCTATTTTCAATAAAAAAGATCTGTTGTTATTTCATCTAGTTTCTGTTGGGGATAATTGTTAAATTAAAATATGTATATCTTTAATAATACAGGGTAGAACGATTTAATTGACGCCCTACAGAAAACAAAACTACAACTTTATTTTTAAGTCTGACGAAATCATTTCTTATAACTTGATTATGAAATGGAGCTGACGTATAATTTATGTAGTCGCTTTCAGCCGCAATTATCGCCTCGATACGTGTCCGGAACTGAGAGCATGTATTGTGCATAAGCGCCGGCTGGAGTTGGGAGAATACTTTGTGGATGGCGGCAATCAGACTGTCTGAAAGGTAATAGTGACGTATGCACAGCGGTTCAGGTCGAGGGGCAAGGGGGACGGGTGAGAGAAAGACACAAAACCGTAACACTCCTGAAGCCAAGTCCGGGCTTCTTTGAACTTATGTGACAGCGCCATGTCCACGGACAGCCAGCGGCCACCTGATGTTATCAAGGAATCACTACACTCTTCAGCATATCCAGGTACACTTAAGTGATGACTTCATAGACGACTTCGAAGATGTAAAGTGGACGATGTAGCCCTGAGTCAAAACCACAAAAAAAAAATAATAACCGTGACTGCATTTTTTTTTGTCCCACCCTATATACGGTCCTAAGCGTTGAACCCTTTTCCGTTTGAGGGTGCTGACAATGGTTTGTTGACATAATTCACATCGGAAGAGAACATGACTTGTAAAGGGGCGTATTTCCGATCTAACTTGCTGAAAATTTGTCCACTTTCAGACACATTAGAAGGTTCATGTTGCTTTTAGGATTTGTACAAAGCTGGCCAACGAGTAGATCATCTACACCACAAAAATGTTTTTTTCTTAAACGGAAATGAAATAACGCCGTTTGTTTTCTAGGACTACAATATTTTGGTTTCATTCTGTATCAATTAGAGGAAAAATATCATTCAGTATACTCTTTTAATATTTGTGTCGAATCACATAAAATATAACATATTTTTACGATATGTGACGTATAATATATACACCTAAGAACAGTATATTAACCGAGCTTCTAGGTACTAATTAGTCATAATTCGTTATGCCTAAAATATCTATAAAAGTGAAAGTGTCTGTTTGGGTGCGTCTTTGTGTGTACATATCACTAACAAACTACTCTATTACTTTTCAGTCTACAAACTCAAGATTTGACTTTTGCACTTGAGATTTTAGATGCATGTTTCTTGGATAGTTTTGAAACATGTTAATTTGAATTGAGCCCAAAACTATATATGTAAAGGGGTAAAAACTGGGGTCAAAGTTAGAAAAACTCTGCGGTCTCTACCAAATTACTCAGCTAATTTTTGGTTTAAAAATTTGGAATTTTTCAGAACGTGTATTCTAACATAGGGCAAGCATTTAAGTTGGTATTTGGCCGAACATTTTGCTGGCACAGAAGTTAAAGTTCAAAATATCTGACCTCTGGTGTCTCTAGCAAATCATTCAGCAAATTCTCGGTCTAAATATTTGATTTTACAAAGAAGTATTCTGCCATGCAACAAGCTTTTTAAATCAGTTTTTGTCGAAAGTTTGGCTGACAAGAGGTCAAATTTAAAGAGTTCACCTTTGTAGACACTACCAAACTCCTGCACCAATGTGACGTCTAAACACTTGAAATTTTTGATGCAGATTACTTTTTCTGACCATTTAAATCGGTTTCACTCTTATGTAACTTGTTTGTACAGACAATGTTAATTGCTACCATGCCATGCTTTTAAATATATTGTAAATAATTTGGAAAATATAGCTTTTAGCCTGGGAGGAATTATATTTAAGTGAGTGCAACATTTATAATAATAAAACTATGCTGTATATTTTTTATCGTCAATATGTTAATATATATGGTGTAAACAATACCACTGTTGTCTACCAGGAATTAAATATTAAATAATGGTTACGGAAACAAACATACCTCGATATGTATGATGTAAGTGTGCACAAGCAAGGTTCTTGTAGCGATTTTATTGCTGCCGTTTGCATTTTGGAGTGATGTGGTTTCGCATATTATTTACATACGCTTCGAATCTTGATTTGTCTTAGTTAAGATTTAAAAACGTAATGTTGGGCTGTTAACAGTAATCACAATACATTTGAACGCCTACTTTATCGCTTATGCCTTGCTACTGTATCGATGCCTATACTTTCTCATATTCCTCTTATATATATATATATATATATATATATATATATATATATATATATATATATATATAAGTAATTTATTAATTAAATTTAAAAAAATTCTCAGTAACTTAATACGTTATTATCAGAATTAGAAATGATATGTTTAATGAGTTTAGTATTGGAATGTCATATTTTTCTGTGGTTTAAAAAGCAATACCGAAGTACGACAATACCTACACATGTATTCATATACACATATATATATATATATATATATATATATATATATGTGTGTGTGTGTGTGTGTGTGTGCGTGTGTGTATTATTTAGTTTTAATTTTACTGTATGTATAGCTGTCTATCAATTTGTACGATGTGGATTTTTGCATTCAGTTTCTTCTCGGAGCAGAAAAAAAATACAACTCGTGTTTAAAATAATTTGCAGCGGTAACTACTGTGTTGAAGCATTATGCATTTGCGATATCGGTATTTTATATAATGTTTTTAAACATCGGTATAATAGTAAAATGTAAGTAGAAATGCAAGTGCTCTTTCCTTTTATGAACAATACAAACTTATTTCCCACTCCTACATCTCTCTTATATTATTTAGTGTGACGTAGGAATATCATATTTTCCAAAAATGCATTTTCTTTTTTCTCTTGTCAGAAACTGTAATATTTACAACTTCTGAAAACAGAAAAAAACGAAAGATATCTAGGAGAAAAAAAAAAACAATAAATGTGTTTATTGAAAACCCAATAAATTTGTTTATTTTTAGTTTACTGTGAAATCCGCGTACTACATATACGGCTCTAAAAATAGTAGGTTACATATGCTTATAATTGATATATAAGTAAATGAAATTCTATGTTTTTATTATGTGCTCAGTTATGTTTTCCATAACAGGTATACATTATTTTAGCATATACTATGTATCTGTATGTTGTTCCCTTCTTGATGTATAAGATGACGTTAGAATAACGTCCTATAAAGTTAATTAATAATTAGTTTAAATGTTCATAGATATATTACATGATCCAATTATCGAGCCGCCGATGTGTTGCATTCAGTTCTTATAGAGAACGGTATATCCGACAAAGAAAGTTTTACTGTATTTTATTTAATACAAATTGCCTAAAAGTAAAATAAAACCAGACTTAGTAATTTTCAGAAAATATTTAGTCAATTTGCGAAAAAAATTCTTACAAAACAAATCATTAAAACGCCACCAACATCCACAAAATTAAAAGCAGTTTCACCACATGCAATTTTAGATATTAAAATATGGTATTCTAAAAATGCGATGAACAATAAAAAAATAAAATAAAATAAAATAAACCCACTTAAAATAGCGTGTTCTTTAACATTACAGATTGTGGCATCGGAAAAGTTGTCTGTCTTTTTCTCACGACAAAAAAAGGGATACCTTTCTTTTAAATCCCGTGTAACCTGGCGAGCTTTCTCAGAATCACGAGTAATTTGACATTTACAACTAATGTCGATATTTATTGTTTTCTATTTCTGCCAATCTACGGTCGTCAAGTACATTTTAAAGGTAAAGATGTACCCATTGTTTTGCATCCCATGCACGTGTACATGCAATCATCCCGTAGTGTGTGCTCAAAAATAGATGGGTTTCATTGGGTGAAGAGGGGTCAATTATATATATATATATATATATATATATATATATATATATATATATATCAAGAGAGACAGAGAGGGAGGGAGAGAGATAGAAAAAGATAGAAAGATAAATATGTATATATATATATATATGTTTATATGTATATGGTTGATTAGGTATATAAATGTAAACACACACATATATATACATACATATACACATACATATATATATACATACATATACACACATATATACACATATACATACTTAAATATACATATACACATACACACACATACGCACATACACACACACACACACATATATATATATATATATGGGTGTGTGTGTATATAAACTAGCAGGACCCGTTAAGCGGCGTTGTCCGATGGTAGTATCGTCGGTTTGGTTTGTTTTTGTAGCCCAAGCACCAACCCCCTCATGTTAACAATGGGCTAACAATGGCTACACCCAACCTTACTGTGTAAAGAAATACTTTCAGAATAGACACCTCAATTTGTGATCGGGGTGTGGTATTCAAGGGATCTTCCCGGAAGATGAAGTTTTTTTTACCGATTTACGTAAAAAAGAAAACAAAAGCAACACATTCAAAATATTGGAATAATTCAATAGTATTTCGCCTTTTGTGTGTAAAAAAACACCTTGATAATAGTTAATCTTCTTTAGACGTTTTTGAAGAGAAACTTATAAAAATGAATCAAACCCCTAAAAAAAGGCGAATTGCTGCGAGTAACGCTTCGAGCGAAAAAAATACATGAATTAGAGAGGCGGGATGCATTTTGAGGTTGGTGACATGGTTTTGTTTTAATAAGTTGGATCGGTAAAGAGCATGACTAGTACAGCGGCTTATTTCCGATCTTGGTCGTTGAACATCGTCTCACTTTCAGATATCATAAATAGCTATTATCGCTGTTGGGATTTGTACTCTACTGGCTAACTAATAGATAGTGTGCACCAAAAAAAAAAAAAAGAAAGAAAATAGAAAGAAAAGATACACGATTTTAATCAAATGGAAATTGAAACCATATCTTTTTTTTATGGGGATAATTTATATTGTAAGTACATCCTGCTGATATTGGAAGATAGAGATAGAGATTTATTTCGGTTTGCTTTTATTTCTTCAAGTAGTAATCTGCTGCTTATCATTTTTTATTACGCTTGACTATTGTCTTACTCTCTTTAGCTACAAAATATATGTTCACCAATTTAAGAATGAAAACACTGGCTCAGAGCTACATACCGGAAAAGAGTAAATAATAAAATTGAATGAAATACATTACTTTCTTCCTAAATTGATAAAAAAACAATACCAAAATACTGAAGATCTTTTCTTTGGAAAACTTGATACTTTTTTTTTTTAATTTTACCTGACATCGATATTACTAATTTAAAACTAAACCACAATAATAAACTTAGTAAATAAAATATGTACAACAAAATTCTGAAAAAATGATTTAGTTTCTTTCGTTTTTATATTTGTAAATATTCTCACTTACTTAAAAATCGCTGAATGCAGTTGAGTGGATATTACAATTATTTCGCGGTGATTTCTTTTCGACTAATACAAAACTCAACCTCGAGTTGCATTTATTTCAGGGCTTTTTTATACTTTACGAATATACCATACATAAAATATACTATATTCTAGAAGGATACATTCGTAAAAAAGAAAACTAAAATGGACCATAATTTTATGCTTGCTGGTCATGCTTTCAAATATGTTTCCTTTCCTAATATATAGGTCGTCTCATGAAAAATAACAAGCAAAACAATACTATATCAGTGTTGAATAATTTATCCTTAAGCAAAAACAAACACAACAGCGGAAACAATTAGTATACAATTCATTGCTTTTGGTTCTTATCTCAACTACGACTTCATAAATTCAAAAAATAAAGAAAGAAACACAACCCAGCAATGATTTGCCCTTTACCGATATTCATTTATTAACTTTAAAAGCATATCATAAAAACAATACAAAAAAAATCAGTCTAGAAAAATTTAACGGTAAATAGTTATGGAGTTGATTCACAATCATGTCATCGTTAGTTTGGTGGACTTCATTTGTTACATATGAAAACAAAATAATAACAAGATATTAAGCTCAGTCTATTCAAAGCTATCCTTTATTACGAATACAACCAACCAATGTTTTTAGGATTGAGTAAAATGTGTTATCTTTAATTGCTTATAGATATTGCTTTTCTTAGTCTACTATAATGTACTACATAATTATAGTTTTATTTTGTATTGAGGAAATAAGGTAAACCCTATAGATACATTGAGCTTCTAAGCAATCTTTGTATCATCGGGTGGTCATCTTTCCAGCGGGAAATGCCGGTATGGCGAGGGACAGCTAGTTTTTTTTAATATTTATTTATAATTGTGTATCTACTGAAATTATAATAGAACAGCATAGCGTATCATAAACTGATATTTTTTAAAACTGTATTAAATCAATTCTTATGAAATATCATGCCATAGAATTTATACCTAATTAAGCCATATAAAAATATTTATTATTAATTATGATGTATTTAAGTTTTTAAAGTTATATGTAATTTTAGCATTCAATCTTCTTAGCAGATTATAGTTGATGGTTTTTGAATGGCAGCTAAGCGTGGGCAATGCTTTAATATTCTATTTCTCTTTTAACAATTTGCATTATCATTTACTTTTCTCCTTATAAAAACAACTTTTCTCATCACTTCGCTCAAGCTTGAAATGGAATATCCCACTGAATTACTTAAATTCACAAAATATGATATTCGAGTACACACATATTTATTAATATTCTGACTGTTTCTTCAAGGGCGATTATTTAAGCTTTTTTGCCATTTTTGATAGGGTATATGTGCTAAGTTGTTTTGAAATCTGTTATCCTGTGTCCAGTTGTTCGTATAATTATTGAAATAATAGAGATTTTCCCAAGCCTTCCTCTATGCCATATAAAAACCATTGACTATTCAGTTTTTTTCTCTCTCAGCTCTACTTAATTCAGCATCCTTAGCAACGCCAACTTCCACCAAGTATCTTCTTTCTCCTCCCTGTCCAACATCATTATACCAAAATATATGCTTCTGCTTTCTTAGCGGGTAACTGTAGGGAGTCCTTCTGTATTCTATAATTATTTTTTTACAAATCATCGATTGGTGATATTTGCACATTCTGTTTTGCCGTGTTATTTAGTAGTCGCCCCTAAAAACTTACTGATAGGTATCACGCGCCTCATTTTTTATACATATGTGTGAAAGAATCTGCATATGTACTCATTGATTAAACAACCCGTATTCTTCAAAAACACTGTTTATCAAGTAATGATCTTGGGCACCCATTATAACCGTATCCTGATAAAATCAGATCGATTATTATTTTCCCCAGTCTATAGAACCATATTTATCTATATGACCCTCGGTTAATTCTCCTAGAAAAAATATATATTCTTTTTTTTTAATTTTTGCAATGGATGTTTTAGTTTCTTAATAGCGACTTTTAAACCATTTCCGAAGCAACCTTTTTTTCTGATTCTCTGATTGTAAGACAGTTTTGCACAAAATGTTTGGCCAATTTCATAAGGAAGTATGTTCTACAGTCTCTGTTTCTTGATATGGGCGAACTATTTTAAGAATTTAACTTTGGCAACCTATCGGATATTTTCTTTTGCTCATGATAGGCGCAGAGTGGCGATGGCCAATCTCGGAGAAGCCCACGCCAGAGAGAGTCTGAGCCGATACAGCCTAAGCAGACACTGGTTTTGTATAACATTCTGTACAGTGTCAGAAATTGTGCGGTTTCGAGTCCAGTTATTTTGGGGTAATTAATATATCGTGTATTTTATGAGAGATTTTACGTTAATTTGTCCTTCGATTAAAAACCTCCTTATGCAATTATATTAATCCGTATCATTATTGTTTTCTTCTTCTTCTTTTCTTCTTCTTCATATTACAGTTGTTGTTGCTTTTCTTCAGAAAAATCCTATTACACAGTACATATTCAGTGATTAATCACTGATTAGTTTAAGGTGTCGTACCGCAGAGTTTGAATAACAAGAATCTCGCGCACGTTCCAGTACTCAGCACGGATTGCTTTAAATTTTGGAAAAGATTTGCGTTATAACATCAGTCTACTATCATTTATATTTTGCGATCAACGACTAATAGTTTTTTCTTGCATCTCAGTAGCCATGAACATCACCAAGTTTTCAGTATACTCCACATTTTTATGTTTTAACAACTGAAAATTCGCAACAGACAAAGATAATGGACCAAGTATTGTTTAGTACGAAGCGATAAATCCCAGTTTATTTAAAGCTAATTTATTCCAATAATAAGACACCATAATCTAAAGCTGTATTAGTGTTCGTTTACCTTCGTATCCGTTTTTGTCTCTCCCATTTTATAGATTTCTACTTTTATCTATCGCACTACGAAATCACCTACTTGCGATCTCAATTGCTATTATTCCCTTCGCCAAGCGCCAGTTTGTCTGGAGACAATTCCCAGGGCATTCCTAAACTTGAAATTGTTGTTTCCGCCAGAGAGAAATTAAGAGTTTAGGAGGCAACTGAAAGCTTTAAACGGATCGTATCCCTTCTTCGCTTTACTTAAAAAAAAAAAAAAAAAAAAAACTTCGCTAGATCCATGAAACTTCAACGTTTTCTTTTGGCATGCGTCGACAATTGAAAGACTGCAATCTCCAAATTCGTACAAGATTTACGTATCTAAACATGTAAGTTCAGGAGATTAAGAAATACGATGCGCAATAAGTGGATCCAACATTAGGATTCAGTAGAATTGCATGACCCATCAAGTTACATAAGTGCTTTACATTATCAGAACATATATAAAGCTTTCTCTATTTCCGTATTTAGTTCGGCTCTGCTCTTGCCCTCTCAATCTCCTTTTTTTAATTTCCTTTTTCATTTTTCTCCCCTCTCTGCCCTTATCTATAACTACACCCACACACACGCGCGCACACACACACACGCACCCACACAAACACGCATGATACAGATATATGCGCATATATATATATATATATATATATATATATATATATATATACATATATATATATATATATATATATTTTTATACAAACATTGATGGCTACATATGTGCATACATGTTTCTGTAATCACCCGAACTGGGGGATTACGTTTCAGGCTAAGGATTATCGTAGAGAACTGATATTTCAAACAAAAACATTTTCTTATTTCGTTTACAAAGTTAGAATGTAATATGGGCGGGGGTTATGGGCGGGGAGAATATAAGTGAGATCTTTTAACCTCTTCTTTTTACTTCCCTTTTTTATATTCCTTTTTGAAGATTATCTATCTCATCTTTTGGTTTTTACGGTATAAGGTACTTGGGAATTTAGTATTTTTGTCTTGCGGTCAATAATAAAAAAAACATTCTTCATGGCTATTTAGTGCTGATCGTTGTATTTCAATTCACACACACACAGAGTATTGAAGCAAACATACGCATATACCTATACTCAAGAGGGGATATACACCGCTCGCTGCATATTCCTCACACACACGCACTGAAAACAGACACTAATTATAAATATACACAAAAATAAAATTACATAAATAACATAAAATAAAATAAAAATAAATAAACAAATAAATAAAAATAAACATTGCCCCCCTCGAAAGTTATCAACCTTCTCATGCATACATATATATAAATACACGTATAAACACCCATACTTTGGTACACCCGTGTATAGATATAGACACATATACACATGTAGAGATACATAGATACATAATCCTCATACACTTATAACATGGTTATATTTATACTCACATACGCAGTTATATTAATGCACGGACCCTGAAACACAGACACCCATGTGCATACCGGCATATTATATATTGACTGTTATTATGCCAAAATTAATAATATAACTCCCACTTACAACCCTAATAATATGTTTATAATATTAATAATATTAATAACACAAACAATATCAATAATAATAACAATACTAAGACTGTTGATTGGGAACTTTTAAAAACCTGTTGACCCCAACCAAACACGCGTCTCAATAATATATATATATATATATATATATATATATATATATATATATATATATATATATATATATATATATATATATATATATATATACGCATCTTAGCATACACACAATAAATAAAAACAGTCAGACACTCCGCAGGCGCAGACACATATCCCCATGAACTATACGTGTCCCCAAATCCCCAAAGATGTGTACAAGACACATAGCCATATAGCTATCAATACAGACTCACGTATATACTTATATATATATATATATATATATTTATATATATATATATATATATATATATACATATATATACACACACATGGACACACAGACACCCGCTCACCCACATCGCATAACTACACAGCAATACATGCACAAATACAAAAAACTTTTTTAATAATAAGGTGCCTTTTAACTTCAGTAGTGCGGTAACCTTTATATGAAACAGTGTATTATTATAGCTTACACAGGCGTATATATACATACATAACATACATATATACCCTGATACCCATATATTCTGGTAATATATATTATTACAATCATCGTATACGAGACAACCTATTTTAATAGTTCCTATAAATATATATATATATATATATATATATATATATGATGATTGCAACGTCTTGTCAGACGAGTGCCACTCCCTCAGACGCTGAAAGTTCATGAGCCCAAAATGACATATAGCCCTGCCAGCGAATTCCATGCTCAAGCAGACATGACACTAAAGACGGTCATTGTTATACATACATGTATATACACGCACACACATACATATGTACACATATCACACACATATATACATGCGTACATACACAATACGCACACATACATATACATATGCAAACATAAACAAGACGGTCATTGGTATACATACATATAAATATATACATGTATACATACATGTCTATAAGCCATATGCCTACACAGTGCATAATAAACAAACATACATATACATACCCACATGCATACATACTCATATACATACATATACATCCACATATACAAATACATACACCCATATAATTACACATACATATACGTACGCATATGCATATATATATACATACACTTACCTACATATACATACACATCTCTATATATATGCATTCATACACATACACACATACATGCACACATACACATACATATACATGCACACATGTATACATACACATACATGCAATATACACACATACATGCATAGACACATATAAATGTATATATACACACAAACATATATACACATAGACACATATACATGCATATACTCATAGGCATACATACATATAAACTCACATGTACATATATAAATATAGACGAACATACATACATAAAATACATGCACATATACATACATAAATACATTTAATGATGGCAGATTAATTGTTACATGCATCCAGCATTACAGGTATACAAACGTCACAGATTTTTTTTATCGCTACAAGACTTTTTTTAATATACAAATGCCTGAGGGAGTATCTATACGAAGATGATGCTACAGAGTTTTAGCTTTGTACGACAACTAAATATCTCTCTCGGTTCAAAAGGTTGGCATCCAGCAACAAACAAGAGCAAGATAGCCAGCAACAAGTCTACCTGCAGACCACCTAATGCGGGTACTAGTCTCCCGTTTTGTTGTTGTTGTTGTTGTTTTTGTTAAATAAAAAATATACATACATACATATACACATATACATACACACATCCGCACAAACACATACACAAATAAACACACACGTATTCATACATATTAAATTCCACAGCCAAACAAGGTCGCAGCCCACAAGAGCCATGACAGTCAAAGAACTGGAAGTCAAATAAATGTATACATATATATGAATATATATATATGCATGCACACACGCATGCATATGTAACATATACATGCACGCACATGCACACAAATGCATACATACATGCATGCATACGTGCATGCATACACACACATATGCACGCATGCGCATACATATATATTTTGTATATATACATGTATACGTACACATACACGCACACACACACATATATATATGTATATGTAATTCCTCAATGGTCATGACGATAGTGATGATGTTACAATTCAATGAATACACACGATAATGAACATGAAAACAAATCCACAGATGCAAAACGTACAAAAAAAGTCACGAATCTCGATGTTTTTGCTGTTGTTTTTTTTTAATTGAGAGAAGCGTTTAAAAAAAAAACGGTATAATTCCTAAATGGTCATGACGATAGTGATGATGCTACAATTAAATGAATGCACACGATAATAAGCATGAAAACAAATCCACAGATGCAAAACGTAAAACAAAGCAGTCATGAATCTCGATGTCTTTGTTGTTCTTATATATATATATATATATATATATATATATATACATACATACACATATATACACATGCACATATATTTATACATGCACATGCATATACATACATATACATATATATATAATACACATATACACACATATATACACATGCGCATACACATACACACATACATACATAAATACATACATATAAACATACATAATTAAACAAAATACAAACATATATATGTACACTGCCACAGCATGATACGTCTAAATTAGAAATAGAAATAAACTCATTCACTATATAATTATTTTTACCAAATCCCACATTCATCTTTATGTTACCCGTTCCTACCCGCTTGTTAGTTTTTAACAATTTATACTTTTTTTACTACGTAAAAATTTATAGTGAATTCAGCTTAAAGTGCATAGGTCTATCCTCAGATTTTACAACCACTTCTTATAGGTTTACACAGATATACATGAGATATATTACGATATAATAATACTATATAATAACATATGACAAAAATTCAGAGCATTTAGGCTATACAAACTGAATAGAAAGGTGTATATATTGTAGTACTTATCTTTTTTTCTACCCACTTCTATATACATATACATACAGATCATATACACATACATGCACACACCCAAAATATCCACATGCATACATTATTTCAAGGTTCACCCAACAATCTGTTCCCCGTTTGGTTCAGATATACTTATATACAGGTATTTATTTATGTTAGTAATATTATAACTGCTGGAGAAAATAGAATATAAAGCAACTTATGTAATCAATACCGGTAGGATCATAGTTACGACGCCACTCATCCTCTTTTCAGGAGGATGTTATTAGATGTGGGATAGTTGTAATCATAGTGGTTCTAATCTTCTAAACTTAGAGTTCTTTTAGTGCATGTATTCTGAAATGTTTGCAGGATATAGCAATTTCTTCTTTAATATTTAACAGTTTATCCCCATCCTTAACCCTAGTTATCTGGGTTTTTTTCTGATAAGCA
The DNA here is from genome assembly GCF_053919585.1 of Euprymna scolopes. Taxonomy (NCBI): domain Eukaryota; kingdom Metazoa; phylum Mollusca; class Cephalopoda; order Sepiida; family Sepiolidae; genus Euprymna; species Euprymna scolopes. The sequence goes on from NC_136486.1 coordinate 54,595,632, forward strand.
TAATTAACATGATGAGTTTAATGAATGGCAAGTATTGGACCTTCTAATAATCTTCCATTCTATCCTAGGTGTTTTATTTTCTGTATCTAATTTCCAGTAGTATAACGATAAGGAAGTGTCCTATCATGTGTTTGATTATTCGTCGAACGTGTATTCCCATAGAATCTAATTTTTAATGTAATTTGTGTACTAGCTATGCAGAATCTTTCATGCCTTGGGTTCTTTACTGGAAATATCCTAGCATGGTATTCAACTGATTAGGTTAGACATTCAGGTTTATTGGACATTCCTCAGATTTTTGGCAGTTACATTTATTCAAACTGTGTTATCACTTATATTTACGCATTCCCTATTAATCATCTTTAAGATTCTTCCATTATACATTTTTATGATTCTTTCCAAGTTATCACAACAGCTACACATTAATTTAATGTGTTTTTATTAAAGAGTGTATGAAACATATTATTTGGTGGGAAATGCTTGTTAATATGTTTTTAAAATGTTGTACCAAGTTTTTTTTTTAGCATAATATTACAAGTGGGTGTGAACCAAATCACCTTTTTATTACGATGTCTAGATCTATTTGTGCTAGCATTAGTTACTTTATATTTTATACTTATATCCTTATACCCACTATTTTTAGTGCTGTATTATAAATAGCTTTACAATCATTGAAAGTTACTTCATCTGATGAGTTGTTACTTATTCTACTTTCAAATGTTAACGATATATGTTTAATAATGGGTGGTGGATGGTTAGACTGTGGGTGTATATAAATAGGGTTGGCGTTTTCCTTCATATAGGGTTTCTAAGTTTCTAAATCAAGCTCTAAAGTAACGACAAGTAAGTTAACCTGTTTTAAGTTAGCATTAACTTAGATTTTTATGCCAAAATCTTTCATGCCTCCATGGATTACCCTCACAGCCTGATCTTATTTAACACTTGTAACGTTTCTTACAATCATTAGCCCATCATCACGAAATCTATTTCTTCTGCAGAGTCCAGCAGTCCCATTGATACCCCGAAAAAGTCGTTTTGCCCATTTTTAGGTCAATGTTCTCCATTATAGACAAGGCCAGTTGTGCGGCATTTCATAATGATTTCAAAATCCTCCTCGGAGGCATTGGTATTGGTCTTAGCAAATTAAATTGCCTTTCCAAAAACATCCTTTGGTATTGACGGGTAGTAATCCATTATGTCATATTGCACAAACGGACATTTTTCCTGCTGTCAATGTTAAGAAACCATTTTACAGAATCCACTGTATTTATATATAGGTTCAGGTCGAATTGCCGTTTTAATTCTAGATTGATTTTCTCTAATATTCTTTTACTAATCTTTCCAATTCGGGGTCTTGTTGGGTTTATCAATCTTGTTGTTGGTTTTGTGTGGAAGCTATATGCTTCGTTTCCCCTAAGCTTATTTACTCTATCACTGATTTGTAATGCGGGTATATATATATATATATATATATATATATATATATATATATATATATATATATATATATATATACATATATATATATATGTATGTTTTAAGCCAAAAATGTTTGACTTAAGGATTAAGCTACAAAATCATCACATTTCATAATTGAGCATTAATATACTGTGTGTGTAAAATCAAGACGAAAACAAGGTGTTGATGGCATCAATATATATATATATATATATATATATATATATATATATATATATATATATATATATACTGTCATGCAGCCTGCGTAGAATACTCTAAAAATTAACATATCATCGCATGCAGATTTCGTAGGTATTCTTATAGAGTAACTTCTATAATAATAATAATAATAATAATAATAATAATAATAATAATAGAAGAAGAAGAAAATGGTATATTAAATACCTGAGCCATGAAAGCAATAGGGTGAGAAACGAAAAGGTTTAATTTAAATTTTTTTATTTAAAGTGAAAACGATCGTGAAACGAACTGTTTGGATTGTCAGCACACCTCGGCCGCGGTAGAGGGGCGTCGGTAAGACTTTTGGTCGAGTGTTGATATGAACTTGGCGACGATCTAACTTATTATGAAGAGCGGCCATGGCAGGACATGGCTTGTGTGTTCTGGCGGCTGGAATATGTGTGCAGTGGCGGCGATGACAGGAGTGTGGCTTAGTGTTCTGGTGCCTGGGATACGCGTGCGGCGATGTCGGGAGAGGACTAATCCTAAAAGCAGATGTGGCTCTACCGAGTTAGTGTCAGTGGATCCTTCTGTTGGCGAGCCACCTCGCTGTCTGATGGGCTGTGTTGAGCTGGCGGTGGCGGAAATGAGGTATTCTTTAAGGCTTGCTGTCCTTCATCAGGATTTAGATGGCGGGGGTGGGTCGCCGCAGGAATTTTACAATCTGTTTTACTGATAAAGGGTTGATGGCTGCTGACTGATGAGCTGTAGTGATATCGCGACGGTGTCGGCGGAAGAGGGGAAGTCACCAAGGCTTGATGTTCATTATCACGAGTGAAATTGCGATGGTGCGGTGGCAGACCCGGAAGCGTAGTAGTTTTCATGGCTGGTCACCCGTCGCGAGGAACAACTGCTGCTGGCTTGTGACAAAGTAATGTTCACAGATTGACACGCAGGACACATCTGCTCGCTTGTCGAAAAAGCTGTTATTTTTATACTCCCGATGCGGACATAGTTGTAGAAAAAAGCGATCTTTTTCGTTGGTCATCGTTTTCCCTTTTTTTTTGTGTTTTGATGCATTGTAGGGAGTCGTGTGTTTGGTGTTTGTATGCATGTGTTATATCAATTTACAGTTAAGAAAGTTGTGAATATGTTCTACTTAGTGTTGTATTGTTGCACTATTTTTTGAGATAATTCTTCGTGTTTATATGCTGCTGGAGTTGCATCTGCTTTGATTCTTGTTTTTTTTTTTTTTGTTTTTTTTTGCTTTGATTTTTCTTTTGGTGCACGGCTTCCTTTGGCGGTTTTCTTTGTTTAAGTGAGGTGTGAGTTATTCCGTGTGTATGCATAAAAAAATGATATTTGATGTTTTCGTGTGTGTTTAGTGTGTTCCTTTAAGTTGTGTCGACGAACGGGCTTTGTATTATCGTCGCCATTATTATAACCGTCGCTGCTGGTTTCTGGTGTAATCTTGTAAATATTGAGGGGTATGCGATATAATAATAATAATAATAATAATAATAATAATAATAATAATAATAATAATAATAATAATAACTAGAAATACACGTGGAAATTCCACGGTAGTTAAAATCTTTTAAAACACATCAGTAAGAAAGTCCTTATTGTTATATTACAAAAATTATTGTATGGAAGCAAGTAGAACAAACAAAGAACCTTAGCTTAAACTTTTATTGAAGGTCAATGCGATCGTAACTGATGCTGTTGATACTGTCAGGAAGTGCTGGTGATGATTGAGGCGGTGACAGGGACGTCGATCAGCTGCTTGGAGTGAGAATAGTGGTCAGTCAGCAGGTTCTGGGGAGTTAGACTGTGAATTTTAAAAAAACTGTGTGACATTGTTGACATCGATTTTGTGAAAGTTCTGATGACCCCAAGTTGTTTGATATTTCAGGACATTTTGGATTACACGTGTGAGTAATGAATAGATCACAAAAAAACTGCCATTTCATCTTGATAAAGCTGTTCTAGATTCCTAGGACTTCCTGTAAATGTAGATGGTAGAATAACTGGTACACCAGAATAACCATCTTCATTCCTTGCTAAATGATCCATTAAGCCAGAATATTGAGCAGCTTTCAATAAACTTTGATTGCACTATTGTAAGAATCATGCTGAAATCCATTCTTAATATGGGGAGGGGGTTAATTATTCTAAAACTACACTTAACAATGTAAAGAAATAAGGGAAAATATATGTATGAACAATAAATATTTCTTCAGTTAAATAAAATATTCTGTAAATCTTTTAATAAGGAATGAATATTTATTTAAACCATAATTATTGAAACAAAGTATTTTACTGCATAAAAAAAACGGTTATGGGGAGAAGGGTTAACTATTTTTGGGTGCCCGGAAAACTCGTCCCGGGAAAACTCGTCTCGGGAAAACTCGTCCCCGGAAAACTCGATCCCGGAAAACTCGTCCCTTTCGCTAGGTAGGAAAACTGGTCCGTTATTGAATACATATCAAATTAAAACACATTTTATGATCATTCTTGAAGGAGATATTGTTTTTTTTTTAAATAGACTATAGCACCCCCATAATATTAAAAAAATATTTTTACTTGTTTAATGTTTTTTTTTGTTTTTTTTTAAATAAAATAGATTTTCTAAGTGTCCGTTTTCTACCTAACTGGCTATGTTCTTAGTGGTTTCACATATTTTAAAGCGTTTATTATGTTCAAACACAGTTAATTACAACATTTTTTTGTTCGTATTTTAACGATGTTTTTTGGAGTCATAAAAACAATAATAAAAAGCAAAACCAAAAAATTAAAAAACGGAGATATTCGATTCTTCGTTACTTTTTGTTTTGGATTTTAATTATGATAGTTTTTTTTTTGTTGTTGTTATGTTTTTGTTTTCTCTCATACCAAATACACTCATACGGTATTTAAAATTATAATTTTATCAAGTGTCAACATTTATTGTCGTCCTGTCAAATTTTGCAAAAATTAACTAATAAATTAAAAGCGAAATATTTTTTGGCGCGAGAGATGCCATGTGCTAACAATCTCTCGTTAACTAATTTTTAATTTTTTTAATTTTTACTTCAAAATTCTAAAATCAATCATTAAGAGAAAAAGTAATCACTAAATAAATTTATTTATCAATTTTATTGAAAACTCCGCTATCGTTTATCAAGAATCTTTTTAATTTAATTTTTTGTTGGTTGTTTTTCGGAGGGAGATATAGTTTTTATCCCCCCCAAAAAAAAATTATATTTAAAACAATATTACAATTTATTATTTTTTTTTTAAAACCAAATCTCCCTCAGTAATTTATTTAATTTTTTTAGCGATTATCAAGAAGATGTGATATACCGGACATTATTTCTCGATCCCACGTAACACTCGACATGTTTTTGTTTGTTTTCTGTGTTTTTTTTCTTTACCGAATAAACGATTCCAAATAAATTAAACAACAAACAACAGTCGGCGAGGTAGAAAAATCGATTTTAACGTTTTATAAACAACAGTAAATTCTTTTTATATTAATAAAAAAAAAGTATGCGGTCTCGTTTATGAACATAATAAACGCTTTAAAATAAGTGAAGCCACTAAGAGCTTAGCCAGTTAGATAGATAACAGACACTTAGAAAATCGATTTTATTTAAAAAAAACAAAAAAAAAACATTAAACCAGTAAAAATATATTTAAAAATTATTATGGGGGTTGTAGTCTATTTTAAAAAACAATATCTCCTTCAAGAACGATCATAAAATGTGTTTTCAATCGATATTTATTCAATAAGGGACCAGTTTTCCTAAATTCCTATTTGGACCTTCCCCTAAATAGCGATTTAATGAAAAAAAATTAATGGTCTTGTATCTTTTTTTAATAATTTGTTTTAAAATGAGGAAAAACATCTTTGATACCGCTATTGTAAGAATCAGCTGAAAGCCATTTTTTTTCCTTGGCCTTCGGGACAAAATCACAGTGTAGTATCTGTTCTTCATATGCTCCACTTCAATTTCTTGTTCTCTGTCAGTGGAGGAGAAATCCTTCATCACTGAGACAATTTTTATTTGTGTTCCTTTTCTCCACGTTAAAAAACGACCCCGGTATCTAACTCTGTCCCGTGGGGAGGCATTGTAAATAGGAACAATGGGGTGTGTATTACTGTACACATAGATTCGAAAAAGTTGTTAAAAAAACAAATATATAAGAAATAAATGTTATCAAAGGCAATATAAGTTACTTTTCTACCAAACTGGATATATTTTTCGTGTTTTTATTCAATGTAACATGTTTATTCAGCTCGAAAAAACATACAGTGTTTACCGATGTATTCGAAAATTCAAGATGGCGTCTCCCACCCTCTTTAACACCGTAAGTTTGGAAAAAGGTATTATAAACAAAAAAAACTATACAAAATTCTATAAAAAACCCGCCGAATATATGTCAACCTATGTAACAGTAACATGTATTGAGCGAGTGTTTAACATTATTTTATCCGTTTTTTTATGTATAACATCTTTTCCCAAACTTACCGTGTTAAAGAGAGAATCAGACTCCATCTTGAAAGTTCCAATACATCGGTAAACACTGTATGGTTTTCAAGCTGAATAAACATGTTACATTGAATAAAAGCACGAAAAATATATCCAGTTAGGTAGAAAAGTAACTTATCTTGGCTTTGATAACATTGATTTGTTATATATTTGTTTTTTGACAACTTTTTCGAATCTATGTGTACAGTAATACAAACCCAAATATTTCTTTAAATAAATTAAATCGTAAGTAATGAAACAAATATTTAAAAAAAATTGTTGTGTCCATTTTTTATAGTATTTAAATATGTATGCCCTGTCGGTGTGCATTAGAAGATGATGAATGCCTGTAAAAGAAGCAAAATAAAACAGACAAAACATAAGTAAGAACTATGTAAACAACGTGAAGCTCTGTATCAGCATTAAATAACACGAAAAAGGATTGATATGCCGTAAAACAAAAACAAAACAGAACAAGACGTAAAATATGTGTTGACTCTGTGTTACTCAGTGTATTTGCCAATGGTGACTGGTAATTTATTTAATAAAGTCATTCTTGACTGTTCTAACATTTATTTCTAAACATATTTTTTGTTATGTAGCGCTCACTCAAAAGTAAAAAAATAATACTAAAAAAGATAAAATGGCACAATTAAAAATAACGAACTCGTAGCGTTAAATGTAAAAAATATATTTATTATTGAATAAAAAATAAGAAGCGTGTCGTATTCACTGTAATAATAAACAGAACACATCGTTGTAAATGTAAGTAACATACTATACTATATTTAAACTGTGGAACAATACCTTCTGTGCATAATTGCCTTTAAAATAATCCGGAACCATAAATAGAGAGTTATTATTATTTTTTTTTTTTTGTTCGGGAACTTTTGGGAATGATAAAGATTGAACAATAAAGGGGGATAATTCACATTAATTTATGTCTGCAATGATGATGACACGTTTCATTAATTAATGTTTGCGATGATGATGACGTGACACCGTACGTACAAGCAAATTAATATATATGAAGCCAATCTGGCAACCCTGATCTCTGCCTTGAGCGTTCGTTTAATGTGTAATCCGCTATTCCAGAATAAAATCTTCTCAACCAATCAAATTTGCCGGAAAGTGTGATACACATAGATAGATAGATAGTTACAAGCGTATTAATATATAGATAATAATAATAATAATAATAATAATAATAATAATAATAATAATAATAATAATAATAATAATAATAATAATAATATCCGATCAAATAAATATTAGTATTTCCTGGCGTGGCGTGCTTAGAAAATTATGCTTTAATTTTATATTTTAATTCATGTGAATTTTCTATGTATTATTATATATGTAATCCTCTAGTGATTATAACACTGCCCCTCATATGTAGGAACTATTTCAAAATAAGGAACATGATGTTGGTTACATCAGTTTCACCGTCATAAAAAATAGTCGTGGAAATGATTCCCACATGAAATGATGTCAAATGACGAACAACGCGTGCCAGCATCGGGTTGACGAGACAAATGTCGACGAATATTTCTGCGTTCATGGAGTTTTAAAAATAATACTAAAGAAGAAAAAAGACCGGAGAGAAAGAAGCTACGCTGGCCATGCGATATATTTTATCGGCAGTTAAGTGCCCCTATTTCTAATTCCTACTCTCCAAAACCCAATCCTCGTCTCCATCCATGTTTATTTTTTTCGGACTGTTATTTCAGAACCGCATTCATATCAATGTTTTATTCTTTTTTTCGTTTGGATTCATTATTTTTATTGCTTAATTTCTCGTTGTCTTGACCTATGTTTTATAAAGCCCTTTTGATATTTTATCCACGTGTTGGCATTCTTGCTTTGCGTTTGAATTGTCCAAGGTTAAATGAGTCATTTATACACCTTGGACAACGTGTCATTCCAGCGCGCAAATCCGCACCCGACGCACTTTAGATAGTTTTCTTTTTATTTTTATACTGTGTTGCGAGAACGTAGGATGAACCACTATTTTGGAGTCTAAGATTCTAACCAGGGGTGATCATCCTAACTTAGCTTCTCCCAGTCTGTAAAATGTTTATGTCGTACACTGGGGTTCTATTGTACAATTAAAACGACGTGTAAATTATTGTTTCAATAGCAACGTATGTTTTTAATATCAATGTCGCGCCTCAAAAAAACTGTACATTTCCACACTATAAAAGTTATTTAGTGTAGCGAAAACCGTACCTGCTTAATAAAGCAGGTTTGCTTTTCACTCATTACTTACCTGCCAAAAATCCATTTCATTAACTTTCGAAAGTTTAACTTTGTATAAGTAGGTAATTCGATGACTCCGTTGAGTTGAAAGAGATAATTGCATTATTCCTGTAGCAGTGCATATGATTGTGAGGCAAAAGGTTGCGTTAACTCCCCTGGTCACTTAGAGTTCGATTATGCAATGGTAAATATACGAATTTATTTCTAAACAACACTCCTTATAAATATTAATAAAAATGTGTCAATTAGTGAGTGACGGATTCTATGCTTCTAGAAAGAAAGTGTAAACAGTGTGTTTGTTTATATTCTCACAGAGCTTATTGAGAATTAGTATTGTTGGGATTCTAAACATTTCTATTCTCGTCAGCATATTTATTAACACATCGTTTTGGTCGTTGCCTCCTCTAACATTCTATCTATTTTGGTCAAATCTTTTTTATCGAACCGGAATTATTACAAGTTTTTTACATATTTGTCCATTGCGCCCAAACATAGTTGCTAATTATAAATCCAGGATAGTAGCAAACTCTCGTTTTCTCAGCAATGGCTCTGCGATTATTCTTGATTAATTTTGGTAAAAATGTAACTACGGGGCATTACTTTTGCAATGCCCCTCGTAATAAACGAATTACACAATGATGTGCAGGTACACGATATCATACGGATTACAAACCAATTTGATTGTAATATTTTTACCATTGACTCAAAGCAAAAATATTTGTTATCATTTCTAAATGCGTAATATATACCAACAATTAAAGGATCGACAGAGAAATATAGGCCATCGAAGGATATACACAAATCTAACTATTACAAACTGTTTCATTGATCAGAAATATATTTCCTGTTCCGTGGACGTTTTCGGGAAAAATGGCCGCTTGTTACGTATTTGACCACGAAGCAATTTCATCATGAATGTCTGAAATCATTAACTCGGGATCTGTAAGGTCAATCCCAATTAAGCTATTGTTGATGGCGGATGCGGAAATTGGCGCCTTGTTCGCTAATGACCCTGCACTCACAAATTAGTAAGATTAATATCGTTGCGGCGTCGGTAATTACGAAACAAGAGTTTTCATCATAGAATACCCTCACGCTAAATCTATTGATTTTATCTAAAACATACTAGTATACAGAAACGCCAAAGTTCCATGCACACACACCCACATCTACCTATCTATATCGATCGGTCCATCTATCTATCTATCTATCTATATATTTTTGTTTCTCCTTGTTCTTTATTTATTTGCGCTTAAATTTCTTAATTGGTTAATTTATTTAAAATGAATATCCGCCTACACTCAAAATTAACAGCATATTAAGGAACAAGCAGATGTGTTTACACGATTTCAATATACGTGGTATCATGGAAGTAACATTTTCACGTTAATGTGTCCGAAATAATTACACAAGGAAGCGTCGTTTTATCTAAATATACACTTAATTTCAACGGCTGTTTTTCTTATAGTTCAGTTGTTTTCTTTTCCTAGGTACAAGGGCATATAATATATTTTATATGCTTTGCATAGTAAAGATGAAACTGATACTTCCCAGCTGTGTCAGATTGACCAGGTGGAATCGTAGTTTCCTACTCTTTTACCCCTCTCACTCCTACTATCTTTCTTTACGCCACATTCCTCCAAACTCAGATTATCCAGATTCACAAGATATATAACCTCACACGCAGCTTTTCAGAGTAAATCACACACGAATATAGTTTTCTCATATACAAATTTAATAAAACTTGATCTCCGTTTCAATAGCGTTTTCTTTCACGGTTTGATGAGGTTGAGATTCCAATAAAACATGTATGCGCATATATAACCGTACGGTTTTAAAAATAAACATACTATATACTGTGTCGCTTTTTATTATGCAATCTTTAATAATCACACATGTTTCAGTGGATTTATATCTAGGAAACTAACCTATACATATATTATACATAAAAAAATGTATACATATATGCACGTATATATATATATATATATATATATATATATATATATATATATATATATATGTGTGTGTGTGTGTGTGTGTGTGTGTGTGTGTGTGTGTGTGTGTGTGAATTTATTCATAAGTCTTGGTATGCATATTTGGGAGCGGCTTGTTACGATTCTGACAGTGATGCTTACAATCAACATACGTCAGTTATCTATCCATCGTATTTTTTAAACTTTTATTTTATTGATTTCAGAAATGATGGATTGTCTTTAGGTTAAATATTGAAAGTAACTGTTTGTCGATGCTGATAATGACAGGAGACTGACAAGAATAGTCACTTAAAGCGTGTGTTTTATTTAAATAATAGTATAATGTGTTTTAGTATACCAGACAACTATGAACTAATACTTTATATATAAGGTATCATGTCTACATAAGTAACTAAATATCGCTATACCACTATCAGCCGGTCACTGAGGTGTGACCGACAGACGTGTTATAGTAAATGTCTTAAAACGGTCTCATGAAGATATGAAGATGGGCCAGTCATTAGGGTCTGTGTAGTAAGAAGAAAATCATACCTGAGATGTTGGATCTGGGTGTGGCTCCTTTCTTTTCTCAAGATGAGCTCTTCACCCTTGTGGCATTCTGGATGGAATCTTCATCTCTTTGTCCTTAGGGCCGCCTTTTGACTTAAGACATTTATGAAGGCATTCATGGCAGACACAAGAAAAATGACACGCAACACAATTGTAATATATATAAGATGTCACTAACTATTTTATTTTACATTAGAGATACTATATATATTACAAAAAATCAATTTAAAAGTGGGCAATAGGCTTTTCAAAGCTAACTAACCTACCCTAACTAGTGTTGAGGGAGGGGGTGACCCCCCTCCTTTACGGAGAGACGGAATATGCGTCCTTACATCATGATGGTCGTGCAGGAAAGAGACAGAATGATAGCAAGGGAATTATGGGAAGGGATTTCTTTGTATCTCTACGCTCATGAACAATTTACCACCCGTCCATGCTGCAGAGTGTGTTAGAAACAGTGGCACAAGGAAATAGTGCCACATCGCCATTATTAGGTTGTATGGTTTAAATACTGAGAATCATCCTTTGATTTTCATGTAATTCTGGATAGCAGAAAGGCACCATTTTTCTTAGTTCGGACAAATTTCAGTAATTCTAAATTGCAAAACATGCAATGTTTGCGATCAAATATATTGTCAAACAAAGAATGATTTATAATTTCTCAGTTATCTTTTTCTTAGTAGAAATATTAATGTTGGCGTGATATAGACTACTTTGTATGTTTACCGCTTTTTGCCAAGGTAAAATTTGTAAGATGAAAGGGAATCTATATAAACACCAGGTCCGGAAAATGAATTGGCTTGACGAAACGGAATCAAATAGGCATGTGACGGATTATTGTATTTATGTTGACATTGTTAGCGATTGCTCGGCCCACCTACATAGAAAAAACCTCGGGTTAGAATGCCAGGAGTCAGTTACTGCATTAGCAAAAGGATTATTAATGGGTGCATCCGTATCATCATATTGTGTTGCTGATTTCTGTTGCAATGACTTATTATTGGCCGACTGCAACCACACCCGTTTATCTGTTTGTGATTATATTTGATTTCTCAATAGATACCGCGGTTTTGATAAATCTATCACCGTATATATATATATATATATATATATATATATATATATATATATATATATATATATGGGTGTGTCTCTGTGTGTGTCTGTGTGTGTGTATGCGTACATATATATGTACATAGATTCATATAATATATATATATATATATATATATATATATATATATATATATATATATATATATATATATAATAAGGTTTTCTGTGTTTCCCTGTACACTGGAAAACTGCAAGCTGGTTTTGGGAAATGCGGCAGAGATGAAACTCACGAGTTAGGGAGTACTCTTAGATAGGTTTTGGAGCGAAATGTATTCGATAAGTATTGGTAATCGATAATCGAAATAATCTAATAAAAGAAGGAACAGATCATTTTAACCAATGTTTAAAACTTACACAATTGTCATTCGTACATTTTAAAAGTTTTATTACTAATACCAGCCGAAACGCCTGACATATTTAATCAAGTGTATGATTATAGCTATTATAAATGCGTGTTCGATATGTAACTGTTTAGAGCACAACTGAATGATGACACTAGACTTTTGTAGCTTACACTTTAATTCAGGCAATTATATATATATATATATATATATATATATATATATATATATATATATATATATATATATATATATGTATATAAAGTAGTGATAGGAATTTGGGAATTTTTTTAAATTATATGTAACGGCTCATCAAAAACTTGTTTACATTAGACTTGAAGAGAACAATATTCTAGTCAACTGGAAAGCAAGAAAACAGAAGGCAATTCAACCGGCGTGCAGTTCTAAGAAAGAAGCCTTGTTTATGGAATCTCCGTTTCGATTAAGGCACAGATAAAATGTAGGGGAAATTATTAATAGTGTTTTCTGCTAGATTGGTGTTTCTTGTGAAAGTTTGCCGAGTGGGGACACAAGAGATTGGAGTTCAGTCGAGCACTTGTCATGAAAATAACGATAAAGCAGATAAAACCTCGCAATGTCAGTTCTGTGAGAAAGAGGTTGCAGGGAAGGGAATATTGCATCCCCTACGAGGCATCTATTTTATACTCTATCAAGGAAAGTAAATCCTTTTTAACAGCTCCTGCCCAGATATGGCAACAGTATTCCATACTTGGACGTACCTGGCCTTAATGTAGATTGAGAATTGCATCAACAGTGAGATATCTACCAGATCGATAGAGGGATCCCTCCATTTTTTTCAGCGGCTTTCGCAACGGATTGAATGCATGTGTTCCATTTCAGATCAGGAATACAGGTCAAGCCCAGATGCTTGTCAAAACATGAGACATACCCAAGACGAGAGCCATTCATTTAAACTGATGTAAGCTGGGGATCAGAGCATTAATGCTGTAAAGATAAAAGCTTGGTTTTAGATGCATTAAAAGTAACAAACAATCTCATTCCTTATTGTACCACTTGCTCAAGATCATAGGAGGGAGAACCTGAGAGAACTTGATCATTTACGGTCTGAGATGTGCTACCGCAGATAATAGGGCTATCAGCATAAATGTCTATGAATGCTATAAGGATGTGATTTGGAAGATCATTAATGTAGATCAGGAAGAGAGTTTGGCCACGATTGACATGTGAGGTACTCCAGCATCAATACTGTGAGCTCCTGATTTCTACCCGTAAACCACTACTCTTATGAATCTATCGGAGAGAAATCATTTAATAATTGAGAAGGCATTTCGACCTATACCGTAGCTGGATATTTTGTGAAGTAGACCTTTATGTAATACTCTATCAAAGGCCTTTTATATGTCAAGAGTAATTGGCCTAGAAATGTAGTTTCTGTCGAGAGATTCGCTAATCCTATGAGATATAATTGTAAGAAAACATGTTCTGTAGATCTAGCAGAAGGGAAACCATATTGTGTGTCACTAAGAATGTTATTTTTGCTGAGATGTTTAATTACATCTCTATTTATCACAAATTCCAACAAATTAATCATTAGGCAAAGCAGACTTTTCAAGGTGATGGGAAGCAATTCTCTTTAGACAACGTTTAAACAGTTTAGTAAGTATGGGCGCTATATATAGTTGGAGCTTTCTAATTACTATAATTGGAACACCGTTAGGGCCGATTGCTTTACTGGAATCTAGGTTTTTGATTAGCTTAGCAACATCACGTACAGATAGTTGTATATTACATATCGTGTCTTCTGATACAGGAGGAAATAATGCGTGTTGGCGGCTTGGTCGCGAAGGGTAGAATTAGCTGCAAAGTTCTTGGCAAATAGTTTGGCTTTGTCTGATGCTGACGAGATTAGGTCAGATCCATTGATGATCGTTGAGATAGAGCACACGTTTTATTCAGGATTCTGTTTGCTATTTGCCAAAATAGTTGGTCAAAAGGTGGTGAGACGAAAACAACTATGAAAGGTAGTAATTAGTGAAGATGCAGTGAAATGTCAGCATTTCTATGCCATCGTGGTTAACAACCTAACGAAGATGAATACTTAGCAGAAACATTTTAAAACAACAACTGTAAAAAAATGATTATAATAGTCCGTAAATAAATAAATAAATATAAACAAAACTACTAGATGCTCGGGTTTTCATTTCTTTTTCCCCTTTGGGAGTTTTCTCAGAAATAAACTTAAATATTCTGAAGAAAAACAAATCGAATTTGCTTTTTATGTGTCAGAAAAAAGAAAGAACGTAACCTTTAAACGTGGGAAATGAAATATTGTTTCAACTCTAATTCTCTTCAAAAACAGAAATTTGTTTTTATGCATTCCAAGCCGTATGCAAATATATTTCCTTTTCTTAGAAAAAAACACGTAAAATTGATAGTCTAATGTCCACTTCCGCACACGTGTGGAAATTTCAGGTTAATTTGATGGCCACAAAAAGGACAAATATCAACAGCAAAGAAAAGAATGAAAAATGTAAAAAGAGCAAAAAAAGAAAACGAGAAAATACTGACTGAATTGGTCGAATACTAGATTCAACAAGAACAGAATCAGAACAAAGCACAGAAGAAAATAGAATAAAATACCAATAAAAATTGTTACTAGAACAACAAAATCTCTTACTGCAAAAATAAATAAATAAACACACCAGTACAACATTTAGCAGACAAAACCAAGTGTTAGAAACAGCATAACATTCTCATAAATCGATGTCTGATAAATTCATCTACGTCCCAGACAAGGACAAGATTCAAACAGTATACATTTAAAAGAATGTGTACCCGTATTACGTTAATTATGCCCCTCTGCAAGGCTCTAAATGGTCGGTTTATTGCTTGGAAAATAAGCATAAAAAACACAACAAATTTGTTTATTACATCTTGAAACCATGTGATTTAACAGAAGTTTTAACCCAGAAAAAAAAATGTTGTTTGGGTTATTTTTACTATACCCATGAATTAAAAAAATTGTCAGAAAGCAGGCATCATTTTATCGGGTATAGTAAAACAAACCCATTTTTCAACTGTACCGGAAATGCCTGAATTCCTCAAATAATCATGACGGGGGTGATTTAAAATTCGCATTAATAATTTTGCTGTGGTTTTAAACACGCTGAACATAGTGCTGATGTATTAAGATATCTTATATATGTACACGGATTAGAATGTATAAACAATTCTGGAATCGACGCACAGTTTTTCTAAACTAGAAAGCAAGCTAGACCTTGCACTGCTAAATTTGTCCTGAGACTGCCCATAAGTTGTTACCTTAATAAGAAATTAAAGTAAGTTAATGTGTCCGGTATCGCGTACGTAAGAAAAATATATGAAAACCAAAAACCCTATTCCTCCGAGAAAATTGTTAAAATAAAGAAAAGTTATTCTCCCTACAGATAACAATATTAATAATTTAACTACCTTGAGCCAGTTCAGAGTAAGTGCAGATCACGATAATAAGTTAGGTATAGCAAGACATAGTCTGGTGCGTTATATAAGTGCAATATTAATAAATTCTTTTTCTTAAGTAATGTATGGTGGGTGCTGATACCATTATTAACATAGGTGTCGCCAGCCAGTTATTTATCATTAGCCAGTGTCTGGTGGCTGCATACCACAATATTATTAAGTTAGTTATCGCCAGTTCGTGTTTAGTTAGTGCAGATCACGATACTAATAATTCTCGACAGCTAGTGTTTGGTCCACACAAATCACAATATAAACACGTTAGTTATAAGCTATCGCAAGCCAGATTCTGCTGAGTGCAAATCACAAGATAAATAAGTTAGTTTTTGCTATCCAGTGCCGGTTCAATGCAGATCACAACACTAATACGCTTTTATATCTCCAGCAAGAGTATGATTTGTGCAGGGCTAAATAAGATAGTTATCGCAATTCAGGGCTTGGTCGGTTCGGATCAAAATATTAATAAATAAATTATTGTCAATCAGATAACAATATTAATAAGTGTGTTATCGCAAGCCAGGGTGGGCCGAGTACAGAAAACAGTACTAAACAGTAATATATCGCCAGTCAGTATGTAATCGGTGCAAATTACAATACTACTAACTTATCGTCAGCCAGCTTCGGGCGGATGATGACAACAATAAGTTAGTTATCGCGAGCCTGTGTCCGCTCAGTCAGATTACAATACTAATAAGTTAGTTATTACCAGCCATTATCTGCTGGGTTTAGATCACAAGAGTAATAAGTTTGTAATCACTAGCCAATGAATAGTAGGTAAAGTTTAAAATAATAATTAGTTAAAGCCAGCCATTATCTGGCCGGAGCAGATCACAATAATAATAAGTAATTATCGTCAGGTATTGTGAGTCGTCTGCAGATCACAATAGTAAGTTATTTATCGCCAGCCAGAGTCTGACTGGTCCGATTACAATACCAATGGGTTAGTTTTCATCAGTCAGTGTTTGGACGGTGCAAAGCACGATATTAAGTACGTAATCGCTAGCCAGTATTTCGTCGGTTCAGATCACAATAGTAATAAGTAAATTAACGCCAGCCAGGGTCTGGAGTGTGCAGATCAGAATACCTAAGTATAACCAACAATTTTCTCGTCGGTGCATGTAACAATACTAATATGTTGTGAGATCGTCGCAAGCCAGTGTTTGTTGGCTATTATATATCCCAGTCAGTGTAAAATGGGTGCATATAACAAAAGGAATATGTATTTATCGCGATAAAAGAACGGGGAAAATTATGACGTCTTCAAAAGTTGAAGGGACGTAGGTTTAAATTAAAGCTAGCCAATAGAAAGGAGAGGATGACTTTCAAAAATATCGGCCAAAAAAAGCGACACCCCCTGTAGAAAAGCCTCCAGTTAAAGGTAATGATATTAATGTTTTTAACCAATTTTTAGATATTTGGTTTCTGAAGGGTCGAACTTAAAAGGGTTACTGATCGTGTAAAATACGTCTCCTCAGCTTAAAGTATAGTCAGACATACACACATACATATATACATACATTTATATATTTGTAACTAAAATTTTGCGACCCAAACCGATTAAAAAGCTTACCTATTTCTGAATAACTTTTATGTAAAATTTCAAATGGTAAGACCAGAAATTGTCTAAGGAATTTGTTAAAGACAGGAGAGGTAATTTTTTTTTGTTAACTTTGACCCATGATATGACTCTTATCATTTATTGTTTAAGGATCAAATCAAGTTATTAACTTTGATCAATGTCCAAGGAAACTAAATCTAAAATTTCAATAGTTCATACCCAAACTTGCCGGAGGCGTTTGGTAGAGTTCTCACAGGTACAATCATTTAACTTTTACCCCTTAACAGTCAAATTTCTTGCCGAAACGGATAACAAAGAGTTTGCCAAATCTCAGTACCCTGTATATCAAATTTCTATTCTGTAGACTGAAAATTGACGGATATATTGTGTAGGGAAATGTACACAGACGGACACACACACATACGTGTTCACTTATATGAAATGTTAGTATATATATATATATATATATATATATATATATATATATATATATATATATATATATATATATATACATATACTAGCATTTCAGCCCGGCGTTTCCCAGGTGTTTGGAGGTGTATGTTGAGCAACAAACAAAAGCTGTCATTTTTTTTAACTTGGGCCCCATTTATGACCCTTTATCATCTATTGTTTTTGACTCAAATTAAGTTATTTAGTGAGAGCCATGTCAAAAGAAACCTACATCTAAAATTTCAAGTGTTTAGACCTTGAATTGACGGAGGATTTTGGTAGAATTCTCCAAGGTAAAATCGTTGAACTTTGACCTCTTAACAATCCAATCCGGCCGAAAACCGATCACAAACTACCCTGTATATCAAATTTCGAATCTGTAGACTAAATATTTATAGAGGCATCGCGTAGGTAAATGTACACTCACACACACACTCACATAGACACGGTCACTTTATATATATATATATATATATATATATATATATATATATATATATATATATATATTATGGAAAATTATAATAATGCATAAATAATTGACTTTCCCTAATCTTTACTAACATTGTTTTATATGTCATATTTAAGAGTTTTCCCGATCGAACAACGTAGGGCGCCATGCAATTGTATATCAAATTTAATCATTTCAAATATTTTATCTTTTAACTTTTATGGCATATATTAAAAATCGTTTGAGTATTACAATATTACATATCTGTTACGAAATACACTGAAAATACGAAGATACCTAAAGACGTTATCGAAATCTTACCCAACTAATGAGAAATATCTTTTACAAATATTTTCACTATAATAGAAAAATAATATACATTATATTTCTATTTTAAATATTTGTTTCAACGATACTTTATACATGGGTAATTTGAAGATTTGAATTATTAAAGAATATCAAGTGACAATTAAGTAAACCAGACGCACTAGATTTTCATTACAGAAAGGACAGGGCTACAAGTAACCTACTGCTACAAAACAACAATTATGAATGGCATAACATATTTTATCTGCATATTGACGACATATCCACCGGGCAGCACACAAATGTTCAATTTAATTCACATAAACGTCATAAGATAATATCAGAACATTTTGTACAAAATTAATAAAAGTTATAAAGTAACTAAAAATGATATGTGATAAAAACTCAGCACTGTATATTCAGGCAGTAGTTCGTTGTACATATCACATCGCCTTTTACTACTTATTTCTTTTAAGATAGTAAGTATTACGTAAGCATAATGATAATTAGATCACGTCTTTTATTGTACCAAACATTTTCAAAATTTGTAAATATACTTTGTATATACGAGCTGTATTATTGAATTTAAATCACACTATCAATCAAATTCTTCCATTTCATTAGCACACGGAATATTTGAATTTGTTTTCGTGATTTGTCATATTGGACTGTCGTAATTTGGTCGGAACATTAAGAAATAACGTCATAACGTGGTTTGCACAACTTTATTATCTAAGTTTCAGCTTTTTTCGCAGCTTTTTATTTCATATATCTATTAAAGAGTGTGTTTGAACGAGACCGAAACTTTGATGAATAAAAAAAAATACTATTGTTTGTGTTTTTTATCTACCTCATTTTTCACCCACCCACACACACACACACACACAAATATATATATATATATATATATATATATATATATATATATATATATATATATATATATATATATATATATATATATATTCCAATCAACAAGTAAATGGGAATAAATGCATCCCTCAATTCTGTTTGAGCTATCCTATTTAGACGAGCATTAACATTCATAAAGACCACTATGTATTCGGCATTTAAGCTTATGAAAATAAATCTAAGGAAAATGGAAATGTCAAGCTTCTTTAATGTTTATTTTTTGTAACATTTGGATTTATGTGTCCGGTTTAGTTATTTTTTCTATTTTCCGTTTATCAGTGCGATTTAATGTTCATTCCAGTGCAGAACCAGACAATGATAAGAATCATTCATCTCGGCATTTTTCTTGAAAATGAATATCAATAACTTCTCCAAAGTGAATATCACCCACTTGGAATGGCTTGAAAAAGGGAATAAAATAACATAAAACCAACATAAATAACTTATATCGCTGGAATTGTCACATCAATATTAATATGATTATAATGACGAGACAATAAATATGTTTTAAAAAGAAGCCCACGAACACATACAGAGAGATGAGGTATATTGTAAGAAATATAATTTTAACTGATCAACTTATTCATTTATAAGTTTGAATATATGAAGAGGTACGTTTAAGCCTTTAAACAATTAGGTCATTTTCAAAATATGTTTCATCATGTAACAGAGCTCATCCGTTCCATGGTTAATTTATAATACTATAGTTAGTTTATTTTTATATTCTTAAATGTATTTCTATTTGATAGCTATTATATTAGAAAGACGGCGTGGTACGGTGAAATACATCATAACCCGGGAATAGAAATCGACATGCAGTAGTGTAAAAATATCGGAGGTACGTGTGAAAGTGTTATGAAAATTATCAGAATTTGGAACGGGAAAATATGTTAAAAACCATTCTTAAAATTCCAATCCTGGTGAAAGAGTTACATGATGCCAGCATGTGCAGAGAATTGCATTAGTAATTACGAATCAAATATTTTAAGGCGAAGAGGAATTATTCAAAACAATTAATGAATATTGTGAAAAAGTATTAAAAAGCAAAACTAAAGTAATCTATTATATTAATGAAACTGTTGGATTGCTTTTATTTAAACGCCCGTTCTGAGTTTATAAAACGGACGCCTTTTTCCAGCACACGGTCGACAGCAATTTGTAATTTCGTTTTACCTCCTACATTGAGAAGAGCTAGTTTCTACACCTCACAGCATGAATCATTAGAGTAATGCCTGTTTGGCAGAGATTGTTATGTAGCGTTCGGAGTTCGTCCCCGCTTGATATCGTACAGCATACTTTTGACAGTGTATCAACTGTTTATTTCTCCTTACCGGGTCGGTAACTGACGTCAAAGGAGAATCAGCATAGTTTATATCCCCTCGTCGCAATGTTCTCATTTTTTATTTGAATCGTAGTCTTGAGTTGAACATAAAACAACTGATTTTTCTTTAGTAATAAGTTTTATGTGGCGTGCGATTAGGAAGTGCCGCCATTTTCTAAACGGCTTATGCTTCCATTTTCAGTTGCGAAGTGTCGTCGTTTAGGATGATAAGCTTGTCTAAAAGAAGCAGCAATACCACGGTCTGACGTATCCGGTTCAACATCTAGAGGAATATTTTAGTGTATGTTGGTAATAGCTGATTTCGCAATATCTCTTTTCAGTCCCTCGAATGCCTCGACGGCTTGACGGGGCAGAGAACCGTCTTTACTTCTGTTATTGTGCGTATCTTTTCTGGAGGCGATGTAATTCATTGGGAGTAGTAAGAAACATGCCTATAGCACACCGAACGGAAGGCCGATTGTGAGGGCAAGGCATCTGCAGTGAAACTGCGTCCGGTGCTATGAAATCTTTGCTTATGGTATACCTCAGTATTTTTTTTGTACAGTTCAAACATGCACCCGTCGGCGTTTAGGATAAGCGTGTATTTGTCGACGGCAGACGAGATTTTCGTCGTGTTCCTTTTTATTATGGCCACACACTGTGGTGTTGACAAATGTACGCAAATGTGTAGTCCAGTGTCTCATTTTTCATGATTTGATCGATTATCTTTGGAAGCTGGTTACCAGATTCGAAACGTCAAAGAAATCCTGCGAAATTTATATACTCGACCGTTTTCCTCGTAAGCTGCGTATAGCTTGTCTCTTAGTATACAAGTGATCTGATGATACGAGCTTTTCAAGTCCAGTATGCTAAACATGTGATATTTAGCTATTTCGCCTATCATTTCATCTACTCTGGATAGTGGGAATGCGTCCCAAAGTTTAAATCTATTTATGTTTTTTTTTGGATTTATCTATAACCATTCTCTTTTTATGGTTACCAGTAGTGGTCATAACTATATGATCATCCTACTCTGATTGGCTAGGATCAAGTATACGCCCCTCGAGTTGTCAATGATTTATATGAGATTATTGTTGTGAGATCGACTCACACGTAATTAATGTTTTCTGTCATGTTTTAAAAAAGCGACTCGGCGCTCGATCATAGTAGGAAAATGTCATTGTGTTTTGCATTTCGGTATATACCGGTAGTCTTAGTAATTACTCGAACTCCATCCGAACACCACTGCATAAAGCACACACGCGTTTTTGTAATACTTTTCGCAATCTTTACTCTCTAGACTTGGCTATAGGACCAAGTTCGATGATGTATTCAGTGATTTTAGTAAGAACGGTTATTTTAGTAAGAAAGACAATGTAGCGTTTATTATATGTCGTTCTCACCTAAGTTTAAAAAGTGTTAACAATTTAATGCCAACTATTAAATTCAAGAATTTAATGGCACTTAACGAGTACGTTTACAATATTATGGTATATTACTCCTCTTGCAATGTATGCGTTTACATTTTTATGGTTCGTGATATAAATTGCCGCATATACTTTACTATTAGTTAAATTTCTGGGATCGATTTTAAGGTTATTTTGGAAGGTCGACATATGTAGGTAATGTATAGGAAATATGGTTATAGAGCGACTTGCCGCTTGATTATACCACAGAAATCGACATTTTATTTGTGTACCTACTATAAACCGGTGACTTTTAATTTATCGCACTTCATCTGAATCCCTCTGTACTGTGTTTGCCACCATATAAGCACATGCGTTTTTTTCAATGTTAGGCTTAATAATAATAATACAAATACCCCTCGCAATCCTCACTCTGGGGGCAGCTTTAGATATTGGATACGATGTATTCAGAGATGAGATATCGGTTAAGTCGTAGGTGATGATATATTTGTTTGTAGTATTTGGGAACGTAGTGCTTACGAGATATTTTCATTCCTAAGTTCAACAAGTTTAACAATTTAATGAAAAATATGTAATCAGCTTTTAACAACTTTCTTTTCACTTATGATGATTAAACGCAAATATCATAATATATCCAAAACACAATAAAACTTATGTATTCTAATTTTTCTTCTGCATAAAAAAGTTGCAGGAAAGAATTAAGACACGACCGATGACATAGTGCTTTGCCCATTAAGAGTTGGTCCTGAAAGTAATTGCTTGAATAGCGATGTATGAACTAATGTTCAGTTAAAATATCTTTCAGATGGCATTATGTAATGTGGATAGATAAAAACGCACTAAAATACAAATAATTTTTTTAAATAGATATGTCTGCAATCATAATTGTAAGGAGATGTATCGAAAAATCCAGAGATATAGGGCGTTTATTCCACTGAGCATTTTACGCGGTATATATATTTCGTTTGGAAAGGCAAATCTCTCTATAAAAATTCAGAAGATATCTCACTGCTGATGTAAATTCTCTATTTATATAAAAGCCAGGTACGTTCAGAGATGACTTACTGTTGCCAGATATTGGCAGGAGCTGCTCAAAATAGACTTATCCTGTCTTGATAGAGTTCAAAATCAACTTCATAGACTTGTAGGGGATGCCCTTTTCTCTTCCCTCGAACCTATTCTCACAGAAGAGATGTTCTGAGTTTGTCTCTGCATTATCGTAATTTTCATGGCAAGTGCTCGACTAAGCTCCAAGCTATGCCCCCCTCTTCGCTTTCACCTTTCAAAAGAAACACTCGTCTAGCTGAAAACACTATCAATTATTGTTCCCACTCTTTATCTGTATCTAGATGTGCTAACGGTTATATTTCATAGGATTAATGAACCTATCGACAAAAGCTTCCTTTCTAGGGCAATTGCTCTTGGCATACCAAAGGGATCCCATACAATATGGCATAAAGGACCACTTCACAAGATGTCCAGCTACGGTATGACTGCAAATGTTTTCTCAATCATTAAATCGTTTCTCTCTGATAGGATAATAATAGTAGTGGTTGATGGGCAGAAATCAGAGGCGCGCAGTATTAATGCTGGAGTCCCTCACACGTCCATCCTCGACCCAACTCTCTTTCTGCTCTACATCAATGATATCGCAAAGCATATACTTAAATCATTCGTTGGCATATATGCTGATGACATGGCCATCTATGGCAACACACCAAAAGCCGTAAATGACAGAGTACTCTCTGATTCTCACTCCTCTTATCTTGAGCGCGTGGTAGAGCAGGGGAAGAGGTGGCTGGTTACTTTTAATGCATCATAAAACCAAGCACCTATCTTTACATCATCAACGCTCTGCTGGCATCCATTGAAATGGATGGCTCTCATCTTGTGGAGACTCCATGTTTTGACAAGAATCTGAGATTGACCTTTACTCCTGATTATAAATGGAATACGTACCTCTGTTGTCAAGGTCACTGGAAAATGGTAGGATCCTTCTACCACTCTAGAATATATCTAACTGCTGATGCAATTCTCTATCTATATAAAAACCAAATACGTCCAATGATTGTGTACTGCTGCCACATCTGGACAGGAGCTCTTAAAAACAGCCTATCCTGCCTTGACAAAGTACAAAATAGACTTCTTGGCTTAGTGGGGGTTGCTTTTTTCGCTTCCTTGCAACCTCTCTCCCAAAGAAGAGATGTTACACACCTCTTTTTTTGTTTATCGTTATTTACATTGCACGTGGTCGTCTGAGCTCCAATCTCTGGCCCCCCTCATTAATATTTTACGAAAAACGCACGTCCAGCTGAAACCACTGTCAATAATTCCCCCACTCTTTATTTGTGCCTAAATCAACACGTAGATTCCATGACCAAAGTTTTTTTTTTCTTAGAAGTGCACGCCTGTGGGACTCTGTTCCGTTTTCCTACTTTCCAAACTGACTACGATATGGTTGTCTTCAAGTCCAAAGTAAACAACTTTCTTATTAGCCCTTCCATATATAATATGAATTTTCGATTAGTAATGTTTACTATATTGCCCACTTGACTACTGTACAATCTTGAGACCTTATCCCCGAGTGGCATCTGGGCCTTGATATATGGTGATTCCTATGTAAAAAAATGCAAGTAATTAAATCAGGAACAAGTAAAACAGATGCTGCATTGTATTAGCAACGTTAAACCATTTAATTCTGCACAATCATATTTACATATTCTAACGAAACACGCGAAAGTGTATTTAACTTGTTTGATCACAGGGGCATTTAATTGAAAATCTATGTAAATATCTAGATAATCGACAGCGTGTAATATAGGAAGCCACCCAGAAGATAGAACATGACGGAACTAGATTCGGTTTTCCAAATTACAGAGAAGATATGCAAATATGAGGAGATATATAATGAAAAGTAAGAAGGATGAGAAAACCACATAAATTCATATAAAAGATTGGAATTAAAGACATGTAGCAATATATGAAAAAAATACGCCGTTCTCAGATGGTTGAACTCTCGCTCAACTGGATCAACCCAGCATTGCGGGGGAGCATGCACACTCTTACAAACAGAAACACACACACGCGCGCAAACATACATTAAATGATAATGTTTTAAAATTAAGTATAACTATTATCTACGGAGATAGTATGATAATCACTGCTAGTCAAAGGATTCGTCCCAAAATCAAATCACGTACGCAACTGCAGCCTACGATTTATCAGAACGAAAAATAAGACGCCTTTCATTCAAACCCTCGTTTCATAGTCTTTAATCTATCTATATATAAAAGTAAACGTGTCTGTTTGTGTGTATCTGAGTGTGTACATTTTCATATAACTCGGTCAATTTTAAGCCTACAAACTCGAAATTTGATATACAGGGTACTGAGATTTGGGGAAATCATTTGTGATCCGTCTTCTGCAAAAATGTGTCTGTTAAAAGGTCAGCGTTCAACGATTTAACCTTTGAGAACTCTACCCAACACCTCCAATACTTTTGGGTCTAAACACTTGGCATTTTAGATATAGGTTCCTGGAACATGGCTCTAACTTAATAACTTTATTAAGGCCCAAAACAATAAATGTTAAGGATCGTAATCGGGGTAAAAAAAAAATGACCGCTTTTTTTTTTCATTTGTTCAACATACACCGCCAAACACCCGAGCAACGCCGGACTGAAATGCTAGTATTATATAAAAGGTTATCTCGCATTTTTATGTTTTATATCAAGAGCGATGAGGATTTGGTGTAAGAGAGAAATAGAGTGAAAAATGTAGGTATCATTTTGAAAAAGGTGGAATGAAGTAATTTTAATTAAGTATGTGGTCCACGTCGGAGAGAGCAGATCTATGAATTAGAGTAACACAATAAACGCAAGTAATGTCAGATATGCCCCAAAAAAGCAATGCAGAATTAAAGAACTGCCTCTTATATAATTGCATCCTAAATTGGGACTGACGACCTCTAACGGAAACGATGTAGATGGTATAAAAAGGATTCAAAGAGACACGAAGAGAGTCCTTCCCCGCCAACAGACACGTTTGTACGCATTTTTGTCGTACATATCATGCCACCATCTTCACATGTCTGTAGTCCACAACCACGAACATTGTTGTCAAAATAAAGTTTTGTATTCCAGACGCAAAAATTACGTCGGCCAGGAAACTTGATAAAATGGATTCATGTCTCGTATCTGATTTTTATGCATAAATTTACAATCTAATCCGTTATCTCATAATATTAAACATGATATACGACTCTGTAACTTGGCGTACTCTACTAGTTCCGCCTAAAACGAGACTAGAAAGTTCGAACCAATATAAGTAAAAATATGAAATGAAATCGCATTGAGTATTATATCAACTCAATTTTTAAACGTGTCTGCTAAGGTACAAGCAGGGATATCAACGGAAATCACAATCTGGCGGGACTTATTGTCACTTGCTCTTGTCAATAAGCAATCATCGATGATCACATGTTTGGAAAAATGTAATGAATTAAATAATAAAGTTCATATTATATATTCTGCTTCGTTTTAGTCTCCCAAAAATTATGATCTATAAAATAAATACCTGACCGGATTTAGATCAGAAGTTAATTTATTACTTACTCTTTTTTAAATCGAGACTTTTCCCAAAAGGGTTTCGGACAAATTGCAAACATTGTATTCATCAAGGAATTATTTTAACAGACTCGTCATCAGCAGCTAAACCATCATTATGGTCATTATGAGTAATACATTTTTACACTATTACAATTATTGTATATAGAGTAATAGTATTATTGAAATCAGAAGTATTTATAATATATAAACATAGTACGCTCTTCTCAGAAAAATATATACAATGTAATGGCTGCAGAAATTATACTCTAAACTAAAGTATCATAGGTTTACCACAACAGATCCTACGTACAAATTCAATACGAAGTGGCTATCTTGTAGAGATTTCGAACTTCATTTGGGGGACATTCAGCCGTGATAGTAAAATACTACATTGCAACTTACTTATCACATTCGCAACATCTATCGAGAAAAAAGTCCCCATTTTTCTCTCTAAATATTTACTACTACCACTACTACTAATTGTAACCGGAACGAACCTTACACGTTCCATAGATCCTGGCATTTCACCGACCGCAACTGTCTAATGCATACATAGACTTTACATAATGTCTTCTAAGTTCCGATTCTCAAAAAATAAAGGGCTTCTTCACCCAAGTCAGTCCATTCTGAATGGCTGAGTTCTGAAGATTCTCATATCCCGAAATCCAATTATTCCCTTTTTAAACGAACGTTTGCTACATTTAAATTATGAGGTCACAAAAAAGCGTTATTTTTCACAGCGGCAAGTTGTTTTTATAATAAGGCCTTGTCAGTCGCGTGTGTGTGCTTCTGCTTGCGTACGATACAAATCACTCTATTATATCCTTTATACATGCAGGGTGTTGTTCCCTATCGTTCGGTGTGGGCAGGGGTTACTCTTCTCACTGAGAATATTTGCCTTCCCTAATTGTTCTTGTGTGTATGTGTTCAGTTGAACCATAAATAAACACTACAGTATGCAACTTTCTTGAGAATACATATATATATATATATATATATATATATATATATATATATATATATGCATATATATATGTATAGATATAAGAGCAAGTAGTTAATAAAAAATGTTAAAACATTTTGAAAAAGAGGTAAACATATATTTAATTGTAAAAGGAAACACTAAATAAGTGGATATCCCTTAATCCGCGTAGTTTCGAAGAAATACCTTCCTTCTCATCAGAAGGTTGGGAGATCGAAATGCTGGATCAAATTTTGCTTGCAAATGTATTTACAAAAAGTACAAGTAAGTAATGCGAAGCAAAGGGAATAGGTTGAAGATAACGTGATTTCACGTCAATGGATAGTCTCGTGAAGGGTAAAGTACCTAATGACGGTAATAAACCCTCGCGTTTAACCCTCTCTCAACCTCAGAAATAACACCGAACGAGCCTAAGATAACTTCCACGGATATAATATTTGGATCTAATATATTGCACTTCATAATAAGCTGGGCTATTGCAATAAGCATAAACAAATCTTAGAATGCTGTGTATTCACAAGTATTGAAAACATAAATATTAGAGATATACATTTTCTTATTTATCTTTTCTGCGTGTTTTTCATTTAAACAAACCGAGCGAAAACAACGCGTGGCCGAGTACAGCTAGTATAAATAGTATAATAAAAGAACTATGCATATGCACCTTTTGTATATTCAGAAATTATTTCTATTACTTTTTGCAAAACCGTGCGTTGCCATCATTGATTTTACAGATTCTTTTTGGATTTGCATATCCATTCGCTAGGACATAATGTAATTCCTCATTTTTGCTACAAGGACCGTAAACTTTTAAAAATGTTCCCAGTTTATATCTAATAACATTCATCTTCGACTGTCTTTAAATGCCTAAAATGCTGTTTAATGCCAACCTATTTTTATAATATAAATAAAATATAATCAAAAGCAAGATCGAATGATTTTTTTTTAAATAAGTGTTTACAACTCATAATATTTGTGCACGAAGACGTATGAAATGCATACCTATTTCTTTTAGGTTTGTAATATGAATTACAACTACAACCATTAGCACAAATCTATAAATAAATATGCATAATATGAGTGTCTTAGTATTTACTCTTAACAATGTATTCAGTAAAATTAAAGCATGTTATAATAACACGTAGAAAAGTATCTGGAAATACGGATAACTGTCAGGAGCTTTTAAGAACCGTAACCTAATGCAGATATGTAAAATATATGCAGTACAAGGTACCTATTTATGCAATAAATATTACTAGAGATGTAGGCCACAAGTCTGTGCATTGTTCTAGTTTACCAACACTTTCTGTAGCCTCCGACTTACTAGAATACATTCATAAGAGCTATAATCTATTACAAGCTGGTGTATGATAATGTATGCTGAGCTTCTGGTTGTTAACAAAATCATCATCATCGTCGTCGTCGTCGTCGTCGCGTCGTCGTTTGTAACATGCTACTACTTTTATTTATTACCACAAACAAATTCGAGGCATTTTGGGGGCAGAGACAAGGAATATAAAAAGGATCAAGAATATAAAACAAAAATGCAATCTTTTTGTCTTAATATTTTACCACTCTTTATTCATATCCTACGAAAACAAGTTATTGAAAATTATTTGCATGTTACCTTTAAATTATTGTTTTCGTGTATACCAAAATATAGGACGACAAAAAAAAAACAGAAATTAAAATGTGTGTATTTTACGATCTGACTAGGCATCTCGCTTTTCGAAATGTACGCATATATATATATATATATATATATATATATATATATATATACATATATATACATATATATATATAATGTGAGTGTGTGTTTATGCATATATTTGTATATTTATGTGTATATATATAATTATCTATGTAATATGTATATACATATATATTTATGTGTATATATATATGCATATATATTTATGTATATATGTATATATTTATCTATCTATATATTTATATATCATAATATATGCATATATTCATATATTCATATATATATATATATATATATATATATATATATATATATATATATATATATATATATACATATCTCTCAATTCATTCACTCTGGATGGTTTTGTTGTGTGGTTTACATGCTTTAATAATCTCTTACAAAAAATACAAAAATGCTTTGGGGGAAGGCAAATCCAGCAAGTGGCGGCAGTACTCGATACCTCCTCTTCGTCCGTTATATCTACTTAACCGGAGACTATCAATATATGCACCTATGTAATAATGATCGTGAGGATGTGTTCCATCCTGCTGGGAGTGCCATTCTTTACTCCTAAACATCATTTGGGAACGTAGTATACAGTATTCATGTAGAAAGTTTAGAGAATTTAAATAGCGTATACATTTTATTGGGGTTCTCTCTTTATATCTATCTAACTATCTCTCTCTCTCTCTCTTCATATATATATATATGTTTGTATATATATATATACATATATATATATATATATATATATATATATATATATATATATATATATACCGTTTCAAACATATGTTTAAACATTCGGCATTCAAAATGGAATCCCGAAATAATCCTTTTACTCGTCGGCTCAAAGCTTTTCTTTATTAATGCACAGAGATTAGTAGACGTGCTTTTTACAATCTTTCTTCTGGGCGAAGCATATTATCTTGAAATTATGGTAATGACATTTGCAGTTTCTTTCTAATAATGGGCTTCAACTGATTCTACCTTTATTTTACTAGATTTGTTCACCTTTCCTGATAACCTACCATATAAAATGTCACCGTTGGCAGACCATGTCAGACGTCAGTTTCAAATATACAACAACATGCATCAAAGCAACTCTAATCGTTATTGTTGTAGTTCGGGTTAGGGTTTAAATAACTGAGGCGGCAAAATAAAATCCGCAGCAACAAATTCGCTTAAAACAAACTTAAATTAGCGCCCCTACGCCAGTTTGAAATATATAACAACATGCGTTAAAGCACCTCTAATCGTAATTGTAGTTGTTTCAGGTAATACAACGTATCATTTACTCCATGTGAAACGACTTTGTCTTAGTGGTCTTCAGGAGTTCATTAATCTCCATCTTTCTGGTGTATGCAATCGAGAAATCGGCCGGAGAGTGAAATATGGTGTGAAAACGGTACGAAAGACTGTGCAAAAGCACTAAAATACCGGCAGTGTTCGTGATGCCCTTAACTCTGGTCGTACTAGAGTTACTTCCAACAGAGAAAACAATGCAATCAGGATTAGCAGCCTAAGAAACAAGTTGGAAACGGCTCTCCAAATCCAACAACAGTGCGCACTTGTTAAAATGTGTTATCCTCCTACTGTCAAGCACAGATTAAAGGAATTTAATTTGCAAGGATATATTGCAAGAGGCAAGGCAATGATATCTGCAAAAGAACAGAAAGCACTGTCTGGACTTAGTCAGATGCAAGAAAGATCATGGCTTCATATTGGTCAAAGGGACTTATTACTCACAAAACAAAGTTCAATAGATTAGGCAGTGATAGTAGGCAGTACGTCTGTCGGAGGAAAGACGAATAATTAAATCCTAGGTGCTCAGTTTCAACGCTGCAAGGGGGTGGATGTTCAATTTTGGTGTGAGGTAGAATTAGTAC
This sequence comes from Euprymna scolopes, assembly GCF_053919585.1. Taxonomy (NCBI): domain Eukaryota; kingdom Metazoa; phylum Mollusca; class Cephalopoda; order Sepiida; family Sepiolidae; genus Euprymna; species Euprymna scolopes. The sequence continues at coordinate 54,627,169 of NC_136486.1, forward strand.
CAATGGTCCATGGTCCGTTGTTCGCTTGCACGGTCGAATTAATTCGACAAAGTACGTTAATATGTAAACTGAGCATTTTCTACTCTACTTTGGTTGGAATTTGGATTATAATCCCATCTTCATGCAGGAGAATGCTCCAATCTAAACGACTGGCAGCGTCAAGAAGTTACATGGAAGAGCAGGATATACCGTGTTTTAATTGTATATAATCTCCAGACCCCAATCTCATCGAAAATGTATGGCATTGCATCAAGAAACATCTACGCTTTATCTGTGCCTAAATCAAAACGCGGATTCCATGAACAAAGCTTCTTTCCTAGAACTGCACGTCTGTGGAACTCTGTTCCGTCTGCCTGCTTCCCTCCGGACTACAACTTGGATGTTTTCAAGTCCAATGTTAACAAATTCCTAATGAACCGCCCCCTTTAGTAAACACTTCAGCAAATCTCCTCACTAAATTAATGTACTTGCAATAACCCTTATCCCTGATTGGCTTCCGGGCCTTGATAAGTGGTGATCACTGTGTAAAAAAAAAATCTACGCAGTTATACAATTTAGAAGCACTTTGGACAAAAATTTAGAAAAGTTGGATGTCTCTTGTTCAGAGTATTGCTGCAATCTAATTCAAGGAATTCCCAAAGTATTGCAGGTTGTCAAATTGCAGAAGGGCTATGCTACTAAATATTAACTATTTCATTGTGTTCCTTGTGTATTTGTGTTGCGTTAATGTTCTAAAGTTATATTTAAATAACAAATTTCCATTGTGCAGCCTTCTTTTTTGCTCCCTGAAGTTGAAGTGGTTTTCTTAAATTGACGTGAACACAGACTATTTCACATAAAAGTCAAATATGAACAAGTTAAATTATAAAAGAATAAAAAGGCCAATCAAATGAGGTATAGTTTGTTCAAACAGTGCCATTAAATTTGCTTTAATTTGCAGTTCATGGAAGAATTAAAAGTGCGGACTTTTTTATACGCCTGTGTATATTTATAGTTCTATATTATTCATAGTTTGCATGTGTGTAGGTGAGAATTTTCTTAGTTTGTTTAATAATTTTAACATGAATAGGTCTATTGTAAGCTGTATGCTTATATGCTTTCGTGTATATATGAATTAATTTCTATTGTGTTTTGGATTTAAATATTGTGTTTAATCTTAACGTATTCTGAAAATCTGCGTGAGAATGTTCTCAACGTCTTTACTTAAAGTGTGTTGGATCAACAAACAGAGAATTTAGTATCAAGTGTATTCATACATATGGAAACAATGTTTAACCTATTCATATTAAAAAATATGGGGTGTAATGGCAGAAAAAAATTATACGTGGGCGTCGTCGGGTTTTTAGCCCGTTTGCTAACTGTTCCCCGAATGCGCATGCGTGAACGGTTCATATAATAGATTTATTATGTCGAAAATAAGTAGTATTGAAAATATTTCTACATATCGTATTACGCTGGCCGAATTGTTATCGTACTCTCACACTGTCTTTTCGTTTTTGTTTAATCTTAGCCTGAACATTTTGCTTTTTTATAGCATACAATATGTGAATAGTTTAGGGAAAAAACAGATTATACAAATGCGCAATGTCTGTATAAATTAAAATATAATATTTATACGTATTTCACGAACGGGCAGCGTCGGGCGGCTTGCTAATAAATAAATAAATAAATATATATATATATATATATATAAATATATACATATGTATATATACATATTTATATATATATAAATACATACATATGTATATATATACACATATATATATACATATATACATATATATCTCTCACTACTGATGAAATTTTCTATCTATATAAAAGCCAAGTACGTCCAAGGATGGAATACTGTTGCCATATCTTGGCAGGACCTGCTAAAAACAGCCTACCCTGCCTTGACAGAGTACAAAATAGACTTCGTGGCTTAGTGGGGGATGCCCTTTTCTCTACCCTGCAACCTCTCTCCCACAGAAGAGACGTTGCGGATCTATCCTTGTTTTATCGTAATTTCCATGGCAGGTGCTCGTCTGAACTCCAATCTCTGGTCCCCCCTCACCAATCTTTCAAGAAAAACACCCGTCTAGCTGAATCCACCGTGAAAAATTTCCCCCACTCTATATCTGTGCCTAAATCAAAACGCGGATTCCATGAACAAAGCTTCTTTCTTAGAACTGCACGCCTGTGGAACTCTGTTCCGTCTGCCTGCTTCACTCCGGACTACAACTTGGATGTCTTCAAGTCCAATGTTAACAAATTCCTAATGCACCGCCCCCTTTATTAAACACTTCATCAAATCTTCACACTAACGTAATGTACTTGCAATACCCCTTATCCCTGAGTGGCTTCGGACCTTGAAAAGTGGTGATCACTGTGTAAATATATATATATATATATATATACTCGGGTTTTTTTATATTCAAAAGTAATGGACTAATGAATTCAACGATGTTGTTAGATAGTGCTCAATAAAAAGAGCTGATAATACTTGTTTATTGTTATATAAACATGCTCACATCCCGCTGCTACAAATAGCCACTTGTTTCAATCAAACAACAGATATAATCAGGCAGCGACTTGACTATTCATTGAACTTTTGAATAGTCAAGTCGCTGCCTGATGATATCTGTTGTTTGATTGAAACAAGTGGCTATTTGTAGCAGCGGGATGTGAGCATGTTTATATAACAATAAACAAGTAATATATATATATATACATTTATATATACATATATACATATATATACATATATATATACATATATATACATATATATATGCATCTTTATATATATATATATATACATGTATATATATATATATATATATGTATATAAAAGGGCTCCCCCAGTCTTTGACACACTATGGTTACCCACGAACGGGTGCCTGCGCGTGAAAGTCTTATTGGCAGGAGGTGCACAATCTCCAACCACAACTCTCCTGAATCGACCGTGTTTAAAAGTGAAGTGTGCAAGACCACGTTAAACACATGCCGGGATAAGCCGAGATCACATACAGTGCCTAGAATTCACAAATGGTCTCCCATCTTCAACGTTGCATACCTGCGGCGATCTGACGAGAACTTGTGTGTCAACGCAGTTTTACCGTGCATATCTCTCTCACTCTTTCTCTCTCTCTCTATCCCTCTCTCTCTCTCTTTCTCTTTTCCTTATATATATATATATATATATATATATATATATATATATATATACATATATATATATATATATATATATATACAGAGAAAGAGAGAGACAGAGAGAGAGAAAGATTAATGATTTGAGGATACGTCATGGAGAAACGTATGCATTCAGCTATGCGTACGTATGCATGATAATGTGTCTCCATCTTGTTCCATCTTACTTTGTTAAGAATCTCTTACATTTTCCGCTTTTAATATACGTAGTGAGTTATATTTAGAAATGTATTTGGTGGCCTTGCTTTTGAAGTCCTTAATAATCGACTGCACTAACTGACATTTGTCCTCTTGACTGGGATGATTCACCAGATAATGTTCGTGGCAGATGTTGCCCTTAAAGAAAGAGTGCTAAAAGAGGCCTATAATAAGCATGTTTTAGTCATTAACTTCCTATGGGTGATAAATGAAAATTCATTTATATTTTAAATGTATACTAGTCGATTCTCTAGAAATTCTATGACAAATTTAAATACTCTAATATGTATATATATTTTTATTTTTATATCGTCTTTAATTACGTTTTAAACTCTGTATCAATCTGAATTGAAACAATAACCACAAAAATTCCATAAATTTAGTAGCAAATACAAAGAAAGTGAAAGCTAAATATTTATAATTTTAAGCATCCATCATAATTAAAACACCACCACCAACAACTATAAGGGAGCCAGCAGCAACAACATGTAGAGCAACAAAAATGGAGGGTTGACAAAAGATTGTTTTCACCGTTTCATCTTCCTTGAGGTGATATTCCTCTATTCTGATAGATTATCCGGTTCGAGAAACAACATTGAGGTCAAAATCCCTGTCTGAGGATCTTGTAAACAAAATTCAAACGGTTCTTCCCGCTTTCTCAATATACTGCAGAAATATCCTTGCTCACTTAACTCGATTTTAAACCTTGATTAAAGGGAAAAAAGGAGGTATCGAAATTATGATTGCTATCAACTTGAGAAAACATTTTACATTTCTGAAAAAAGAAAAAAAAATTATATAAGCAAAAAACGATAATAATTATCTTGTAGTGCTTTCCAAGGATATATAACACTGTGCCAAATATACAGACATGTTTTAGAACAATTGTTATGAAACGCGGTAACTTTGGCAGCAAGCTTATATGCGTCTATATGTGTCAACAGATATACATACACACGCACAAACGCAAACACAAACACACACATATATACACACATACACACACACACACATATATATATATATATATATATATATATATATATATAGTAAGTTATGAAAATATTTGTGGCAATTAAGTTACACAGAATATCTCGTGTTTCATTCTCCTAATAAATTATCAGGCTTATATATATGTATATATATATATTAATATATATATATACATATATATATATATGTATATATATATATATATATATATGTATATATATATTATATATTAGAAGCATACCCACTATATATAACGTTTATTATTATGAAAACAGTTCTCCACATCGACCGAACATAGTCACATGCAATAATTCTAACGATCTTTTAAAGGAGTACATCAGTGTTTATAATGAACATCTAAAATAATGGATGCTATGACATTAAAATTGGTCAGAAACAACAGGACACTAAATAATATAATGACATAAATGTAGACGAAATAAATATGTCTGACGAAGCCTCAACAAATTAAATTCCAAACACTCGACTTGGAATGCAACAAAATTTATAAACGTATAAACTATAACAACATACAGAATATACCTGTATGAAAACTTGCTGTTTAAACATGAACACATCTATCAAAACCTGTTATTCTGAAAAGATGCATAGACATATCATTAAGTAGTTTTCAACTAGTTAGAAGTAGTTATATACCACTAAAAAGGTATAGTGCTTATACAGTTGTAAGCTACATCGTTTTAAGAGGTCGCTAGTTATTTTACATCAGTAATTGAAACACGCTAATAAATCTTTAGCGACATAAAGATGTTTACGTAGAAAATAGTATATATTGCCATATTTTACTATTTAGAACTTATATATAAAATTCGTAAAAAAACTTAATTGATTTTTAACCTGATGGACCGGAAACCGGTGGCCTTAGTATAAGGTTCTTTTGTTTTCAGGTTAGGATGTTGAATACGATGTTTTTTTTTTTTAACATTGGCAGCGGGGGAGAAAACATCGTTTAAAAACGTTGTCAAAAGACCATGAATTAATGTCGATGGTACGAGAACAGCCCCCTATTAACTTATGGTAGTTTGACCACGTTTTTAAACGATGTTTTCTCCCCCGCTGCCAACGTTAATCTTGAAAAGGGTTGGCTGAAAACGTATTGATGGTTTTTTTACCACACCTCTTATCTATCCTGTTTATCTAATTTATGATTAGAAGACATACAGTTTATACGTGTATTTTGGTCTTTTCAAAAGTGTCTTTTTAGTGGTTTATGTTTAAGCGACAAAAAAACTTTACCTTCAGCAATTAATTATGACACTACGTTCGGTGTTCTTCAAAAGTGTTATAAAATTATGTACGCATATTAATCTTATATATATATATATATATATATATATATATATATATATATATATATATACGTGTAAAACAGTCACATAGCAAAGTCATTTTTAAAATGAACCTAAACCATGCTTCACCTACCATTCGTTTATTTTATTTTACACTTATTCGTAAAGTATTCAAGCGATTATCAGTTCTTCGAGGCGTATATTTTGAATTATAACGTTCTTCCATAGTGAATCCCCACATTTTGGTAATTCGTGTTTTTAATACTGCTAATAACATCTACATAATTTCTTGTAAGTTTTTCACACCTTCTCACGCCTCTTTTCATAGATTATACGGTTAGCTTTACCATAAACAACACTGCTTGAAAAAAAACTGAATACACCTAACCAACTGCAAATTGAAACATTTACCGGTAAGAGACAGCATTAGCCTCTGGCGCCGCATAAAAGTATGTTCTATTTATTAGAACGTTATGATTATAAATTGCTTCACGACTGTTACAGTCATTTAAAATACTATCTCATTTTTTATCTAAAAATTATGCATGTACTGGATAAAAAAAAACACACACCCACATTTAAGGCTAGGGAGTAATAGCTCAGGTGTGCAGAAGTGTTTTGTTTTAATGCTGACATCTTAGGGGAAAGCACAGAATAATAACAGCACATCAGCAAATCCTCATGTAAAGAATGAGTTTACTACAGCACGGTACACCCATGTTGGTCCCGGATATCAGTGTCCTCTATTATACTACACCTGCAGTGGCTCTCATTAACAACTGTTGTTTAATTGTTTTTCTATACGGATGGGGTGAAAGTATACTTATATTGGGTAACAACTGTACACGTGTTCTGCTAGTATTATATAAATAATTATTGTCTGTGCGCGTGTTTCCGTGTTTGAGTACTTTTCCTATGGACTCTAAAACGTTGGGCCGATTTTGAAATTTTGGAGTGGCGTGGATATATATATATATATATATATATATATATATATATATATATATATATATATATATATATATATATATTGCATTTTTTATTAGCTTTCATGTGATGCTGTTTCACTTATTCCAAGTACTTTGCTATAATAGTAATTTGCTTATATGTTTTCTCTCATGGAAAGTACGCATTTTTGTGATACCCCGCGGGTTAACGATGCTTCAATATATCATATGTGAGTATTCTGTAAAACGATAGATGAATGTAAATATGTTTCTTTTATTTGCATTCCCTTCTCTCTCTCTCTCTCTCTCCCTCTCTCTCTCTATATATATATATACACACACATACATACATATATAAATATATATATATATATATATATATATATATATATATATATATATGCGAGCAAGTGTGCGCCGCGTTGACTGCGTTCAAAAACAGCCTACAGAAAATGGACTCTGATTTATGAAAGTGTGATAGGTTATGAAAAGGAAGGGTTGTAAAGAGATGACTTCGAATTTGGACGTATCAAAACCAAAGCAAAATATGATGAAAATAAAAGTAAAATAGATAACCCCCATAATTTATTATACAATACCTGTTCACATTGAAACAGTTATCATAATATTCTGTGGATTTATATTAAAAAAACATTGTTTAACTTTGTGACATATTTTCACTCTATGGAGGTCAGGCGGTAATGAACACACCATAATTTAATTACACCACATTTCTTCAAACTGAAACATAATTATCAAAGTATACTTACGCAGATAGATATGAAAAGTATTTATTAAAGTGTGTGCCTATTTCCATTCTATGGAGGCCAGGCGCGAACGCAGACCCCACAATTTTATTATATCATCCCTATTTAAGTTAAACATGCTTATCAAGGTATTCTCATGTACATCTATATAAAAAACACTTGTAAATGTTTTTTTTTTAGTTTTTTTAATTTTTTATTTCCATACTTTATGGACCAGGTGCGATTGCCGACCCCACAATTTTAATGGACCACCGTTCTACCGGATCAAACATGCCCTTTCCTATGTCTCGATAATCTACTATCATTATATGTAATTAGACTTTTTTTAAAATAGTCAACCATATAGGAGCCTATTCGCGTGCAGACACACCCACACACAGAGACATTCAGCTTTATATTATAGATTAATATTTATATGTAATTTATTGAAAACTTACAATATAGATCTATAGAATCATATATACGACGAACCAAAAAGAGTACAGTAACGCAGGCACTCAATTTTATTTATGCTGTTCAGCAAACATTTTACCAAACTTATTTTTATTCTTAATTTCTTCATTAAAAAACTGAAACGCATTATTAGATTTCTTTTTTAATAATCGGATGTCATATTTGAAATTGGTCACTGAATTATGTTTTTTTATAAAATTTTTCCAAACAGACCATGTAGCAATAAATTACATTGGTTTCAGAATGCAGTATATATTTCAATGTCCGTGCCTTCATTAAGCATTTAGTTTAATAATCACAAATAGCATGTTAAGGTCTTTTGCTACATTGAGATTATGCATTAATATGCTTTTGATTCCCTCTTTAAAAAGGGTGGTCACTACGCATGCACTTCACACACACACACACACACATACACACACACACATATATATATATATATATATATATATATATATATATATATATATATATATATATATATATATATAATATTTTAGGTTGATGCAAAAAAAATGCCGTGTTTATGTATATAGCTGAAGGACAAGAAACAACATTATCTTTGCAGCAGCCATATATTAATCTTTTTTATTTCTCCGGTAATACATCCCTTTCCATAGCTCTTATCTTTAAGTGGTTTTGGGTTACTTAATAGGGAAATTTCAGTAGCACATTTCCATTCATTTTAGAAATTTTCACAGGATTCTGCCGAAATAATTTGTCATTTAAAACTAGCACGTCACCCCGCTTTTCCTCCCCTTTACATATGCTTACGTATGATTTTTTTCTTCATATATATTTAATTTTGTTATTATTATACAGTAAATTTAAGCCATAATCGAAACCAAATATAGCTATCAGATAAACCTTTTAGCTATAAGATAAACCCTTTATTTAAACATTGTTTAACGAGTTTCAATATAGAACCCGACAAGTGTTTACGGTAAAACTTTGCAGGCGTTTATCTATATTAAAATAGTATTTCACACAGATATATATATATATATATGTATATATATATATTATATATATATACACACAAATGTTTATATATATGTGTGTATATATATGTATATGATATATATGTATATATATATGTATATACATATTTATGTATATAATATTTATATATAATATATATGTACATATATATATATAAATATATATATATATATATATATACATATATATATATATCACATAATGTCTTCTGGGAAAATATACACGTGCTCTAGGGAAATATGTTACTGGATTGCTTTACGCCTATCTACTTTTGAACGTCGGTGATTTTTTGAGAATATTTTCAGGGGCATTTCTAACTGCTTACTGGTCATGCGAATAAATAATCCCTCGACCAGAAGATGTTTTTACTGTAGATTTAATGAGTCAAGCCACCTTCAAACTCTCAATGCACACGGACATCAGCATATTTATATAATTTGTGCCAGTTCTTACGTATCATTATATTCATAGGAAATAAAGAAATCCCTTTACTTTTCTAAAGTATCACTTCGACTTATTTATGTTCGCAATATGTTCTAAAGGAGACATTTTGATATATACACAGTGAAACATTAAATTTATTGACTTAAAGGATACAATAATAAATCTGTATCATAAAAAGATATTGAAAGTAAAACATTTAAGATAAAATGGTTATGTAGTGGAGCTGACATCTATTCAATATATCCGCGTTCAGCCTCTTTCAGTGCCCCGATACGCGTCCGAAACAAGGAGCATACCATTTCCACAAGAGCCGGTGAGAGCCTAGCAAATACTTTGGGGATAGCGACAATCAGCCTGGCTTTGATGTTGTGAAAAGTCATGTGTTTGATGTTGTAGTCGAATAACCAAACGATCTTGTTCAGTGTGTTCAAATCGGAGACAGGGGTGGAGTTAGATAAGAGGGCAAAGGCACTCATTCTGAAGCAAAAGCTATGTTCTGTGGACTTGTGTGCCGGAGTGCTACCACATCTAGGGTCTGCTGCTTGCCAACTGATTGTACCAGAAGATCACCAAACTCTTCAGGTCATCTAAGTACACTTTGATGCTGAGTTTCAAGAGGATGCTTTGATGCTGAGTTCGTAACCGACAATTTGATGCTGAGGTTCAAGCCAAATGGTATGATGGAATGATTTGGCTCGTACGAAATCAAACCGAATGGCAAAACCGCTGAGATTAACCCTCATGCTTATAACCATCCGGATTTGTTTTTTGAAGATGATAACAATGACCTAGTTGTCATAATTGGGATCGGAAAGGTGATAAGTTGTACCGCGCATCATCTTCGATGCTGCTCGTTGAACATTTTGTCACTTTCAGACGTGACAGAAGGTCCCTGTCGCTCGTGGTATTTGTACACAACTTAGCACCTAGAAGATAGTCTACACTAAAAGCAGAGAACCGGCATTCATTAAACGGAAATGGAATCATCGCTTCTTTTCTAAGGCGACGATTTTCTCGTTCCACACTGTATTCATTTCTGAAAAAAAATCGAGGAAATATTTGAAATATATTTAATTTGAACATGTTATATATATATATATATATATATATATATAGATATATATATATATATTTTTTTTTTACAAAGGCATCACCACATTATCAAGGCCCAGAGGCCACTCAAGGATAAGGGTTAAAGAGTGTACAGTAGAAGTTGGTCAATATAGTAATCATTAGTAATGAAAATTTGGTAAATTTAATAACTTATATGGAACGGCTCATCAAGAACTTATTTACCTTAGACTTGAACACAACCATATTGTAGTCAGCCGGAAAGCAGGAAAACGGAAGACAATTCCACAGGCGTGCAGTTCTAAGAAAAAAGCTTTGTTCATGGAATCTATGTTTAGGTTTAGGCACAGATAAAGAGTGGGGGAAATTATTGATAGTGTTTACAGCTAGACGAGTGTTTCTTGTGAAAGTTTGGCGAGGGGGGACCATAGATTGAAGCTCAGTCGAACACTTTCCATGAAAATAACGATACATCAGAGACAAACTCGCAACATCTCTTCTGTGAGATAGAGGTTGTAAGGAGGAGAAAAGGACATCTCCTACGAGGCTACGAAGTCTATTTTGAACTCTATCAAGGCAGGACAAGTCCTTTCTAGCAGCTCCTGCCCAGATATAGATATATAATGTAATTATGATGTTGCGAGAGTTATTATGATGTTGCTTATAATAAAAAACCAACAATGTTTGTGTGGGTTTAAATTATCTATACATATATTTATTTCCGAAGCAAATATACATATTGTTACGACTTCTTAGAAAACTACTGTGCTGATCTGTCAAATGTTTTCTGAGAAACAATGTTATTTTGAGTTTAAAAAAAAAAAACTATGTATTATATTATCCTTAGGATTCAGTATCACGTAAAATAGAAAAAATGTTGAAGTTCACATTTGCTCGGATACTTCCGATGTACCTGATATATTGTAGTTCTCTTTGTTTTGAGAAGACACGGCGAACAAGTGATAAAGGTATTTGCCCGGTGTAAGGCGTATATTATGCAAAAATAAGAACACATATTCATATTAAACCATCCACTATATATAAATATTAATCCTTGTAAATAGGCTCTGAAATTTCGTCCGTCTTTATGAGATTTAAGTCTACTATATTGTTAGTGAACATAAAAGCAGCTGTTTTAGAACGAAACTTGCTTAATTTAATCATTCATTAAATTTCACAACATAGTGAAGGTTGTTATTCGAAATCCGTTACATATTCCAGGCTTCGACCTTAATATTAGTAGATTTTTTTTTAACTTCCATAATATGTACTGATAGAAATCCAGGTTATACCACCTCATAATTAAATAGAGTAAAGATAGACCAAATCGAATGTTTGTATCTTACAAGTAGGACCCTTAACTGGCATTGCCCGATAGTAGCATACACCATCCCCCGCGTAAAAGTTTTAAATACGGATGCTATTGTTTTTGTCGTTTCCACCGCCTTACCACCTCATGTTAAAAATTGATTTCGGAATAGCCAATCCATGTTGTATCTGGGAGAGCAGTGGTCCCAAATTTTGCTTCAAGGGTCAGAGTATCTTTAAGGGTATGGTCCAGGATAAAGTTCAACCAAAATTATTTTTGTTAGCAAGACTTGAGTTATGTTGACAAAAACTATCGAACCATATGTCCCTTTAATTCATGAAGTCATCTGTACGTTACCAAATATAAATGTAAACGCTATTTAAGAAAGCGACCGTTTTAATTAAGCTGTTAACGTAAACAATCTAAACGTAACGGTTTATTTAAATATCAAACGCTATTTAATCCGCCACTTAAACTTTAAATGGGTTAAATGTAATCACGTTATTATTGGAGATGTAATCATGCCAAAAGCTGAAATAATAATGTTATTAATCTGAAATCCATTATTAACATGGGGAGGGTGTTTTGTAACTAATATGTGCTTCAGCTTTACAATGTAAGAAAACATGTCGTAAAACATGAATTTAACCTTGAAAAACTATTTCAAAATTGTGCGGTACCCCAAAATCTATAAGCAGCAAGTGATGCTGGCATATGGTCTCATTTGGTATCGTACTATGCCAGCATATCTATCCGAGGTCAATACCTATTTTAAAAATCGGTGCTGATGCACTTTTGTTACCGCGCTATTTGTAATTAGTATTTTCAGGTTTAATTTAACTTTCACGCTGTATTTTATTCAATCGTAAGTGGAAAAAAATATGTACAGAAAACCCTCTCCTCCCCGATGTAAAAATAATTACCGAAAATTGTAGTTTTGAGTGCTCAAGGCTTTTAATTATAAATTATGAAATGAAGAACATTTACTCATTGTAAAACTTCATTTGTAATTATTTCTTATTTTGGTAACTATCAAGTACTTTTGCATCTTCGAAACACCTTTAAAATGAATACTTGTAAAGTTTTTTGGGGGTGCTGAAAGAAAATAACGTATAAAAATCTGGCATATGGGTAATTTCTAAAATATGAAAAAATGTTAGTTTCCAAAAAGTGGAGGGTCACTTTTCTATAATAATTCTTCGCGAAATAAGCACCAACTTTATTGCCACATTTTTTCTGGAGGGGTTGTAAACGTACAATAAACACATTTTTAAGTAAAATGAGCATTCACTATTTTTGGTGTTGGATTGGTGCACGTCAACTCAATTATGAGTGTTTCGTAGCCCCCATCTAAAAAGTTGGGTGCTCAGTTTATAGTACATAGTGTTGATTGTACGTTGATCTCTCCCACTAACAAAAGGTGGTCATACAGTTGGTGCACATTTGACGTTAGATTATTATATACAAGTGATGCCCTACTTTTTTGATCTAACAGTATTTAATATTTTTGAAACTGCCGGAATTTTAAACGTTATTTTTATTTTCACGTCCAAAAATATTTTTCAGACTAACATTTCTTCATATGTATTAAACTACCTGTTTGCTGGAATTTTAACCGTGTTTTTTCCCCGCACCCTGGCAAACATGTATGTTGTATTTTTAAAGAATTGGTAGATGCTGGAAAGAATCCTCATATTTACATTGTTTATTGTTAGATAACGTGGTTAAATTAAATTATAATTTTCTGACATCCTCACGTGTGTAATAATAGCGTGATGTAATTATATCCATGTCTGTGCATATAAACAATCATGCTAACATATGAATCGAATCAGAACTCCGAAAACAAAATCAAATTAAATTTTATCCCATGCGCCCCTAGAAATACTATTGAGATATCGTTATTTGTTAAACAAAAGTTAATTTACATTTGTTACTACATCTTGTGAAAAATTGTTAACAACATCTTTGCATGTAAAATAATAGCATTATTTAATTTTAGCCATTTATAGTGTGTGACGCAGGTATACTTTAAACAATCTTGTAAACTTAAAAATCGAATCGGCAACGAGGAAACAAAATGAGACGAAAGTTTTTTTTTTCTAAAGCGTCCCTAATAACCATTTAGTAAAAAAGAATGAGTGTCTCCTTAACATAATAACTAAAATAAAATATAATTAAAATGAGCTTTACCTGTATCTTTATTACTAAAATAAGATTTAATTAATAAATATCTGTCACTGTAAATGAAATAAATGTAAATAGCAAAGAAAATAAAAAATTCTGATGGTAAAATAAAGCGACAACGAAGGACTAAACAGTAATTTGTTCCCTTGGTCGAAAGTGGAAACATTCCTTATATGCACTCCCTTTTAACGTTGTTAATGTTAATTAAAACTTAATGGCACCCTCACATGTGTACTAATACCGTGGTGTAATTTTCCCCATTTATAGTTTGTGTATATAAACGAATATATAAATCGAATCGGAAACTCGAAAACCAACGAAAATGAAAATATTAGTAACCACATCGTAAGATGTGAATAAAAGCATCATTTAATTTTATAGTGTGTGAAACAGTGATAATTTTAACAAACGTAGAAATTTAAGTGATAAAGCTGGAAATAATTAATATTTTAGTGCGGAGCTTTTTTGGAAATAACGAAGCCTGTAATCGGGCTATTTAACCTGTAATGATTCTAGTTTTGAAAGCCGTGTTTGTGTTAACCTGTATAGCTTTTATTGTGATAAATTTTTTAGTAATTCCGGAATGGCCGAATATATGAACGTCAACTAATAAAACCGTGAGAAATGGTAGGTGACAAAAATCATTATTTGAGTGGTGGTACAGCGTATAGAGTATACGATGTATGAGAAATTTATTGTCAGTTAATGCGAATTAAGATCAGGAAAGTAGGAAATAGTATAAATGTACGCAGCGTAGAATGGGGTCGTAAGAGGACTTATTGAATAGGGTGAGAAATTTCAGCTAATCCTCAGTAGGTTATGAGGATAGTGAAGATGGCGCTCCTAGGAATAAATGTAATGTTATAATATTACGAAATAATGTGTAGATAATGCGTTTCTAAAGTTATGTAAGGCTATATTTTATAGCATTAACATACTAAGGTATTATATGCAATATGTTCTTCTTAACCTACGGTATTTTGGTCCAGAAATTAACACTGCGCCTCTTTTATTATAAACAATTGCTTTATTATAACTCTCTATATATATACGGTGTAGCTAGTTAAAAACACACAGAAGAAAAATAGAATTCATAGCACGAAATAATGGATTACGGAATAATGATGAAAATTATATGAACACGTTCGACAAAACGTGACTCACAGGGCTGTAATAAATAAAATCAGGGTTATAGATATAAAATACTTTTATTACATTAAGCTTTGATCTACCTTAGCAATTTATAATGCAATCATAAACAAGCCAAGTGTAAGGCGACCGAAAAATGGGAAATGAAATAACGTAAATAACATTTTGATAATTATTGTATATAATAACCGGTTATTGAGTAAATGAAATAAAAGTAATTATATAGAGGCGAAATGAATCAACAAACTGTTGCAACCGGTTGGGAGAGGGCTTTGGTTAAATTAAGTAAGAACGTAAAATCCGTAGCTAATTTTTTTTTACGGCGTAGTTACCACTTATTAAGGCCCGGAATCAACTCGGGGAAAGGGATATTGCGTGTGCAGTACCTTAGTATTGGAGATTTGGGGAACATTTTTTACAGTGGTTTTAAATAGACTGTTGTTTATCGTGAAAAATTGGCGAGGGAGTGACCAGTAATTGGAGCTCAGACGAGTAAGTGCAATGGAAAAAAAACGATAAAAAAGATAGGCTCGGAAGATCTCTTCTGTGGGAGAGAGGTTGCAGGGTAGAGAAAAAGGCACCCCCACTAAACCACGAAGTCTATTTTGTACTCTGTCAAGGCAGGATAGGCTGTTTTTAGCAGCTCCAGCCCAGATGTGGCAGCAGTACTCCATCATTGGGCATATTTTTATAAAGATAGAGAATTGCATCAGAAGTGAGATATCTTCTTGAGCGGTAGAAGATCCTACAATTTTTCCAGCAAATTGGCAACTGACATGATGTACGTGTTCCATTTCAGGTCAAGTGTAATGGTCAAGCCCAGAAGCTTTTCAAGATATGGAGCTCCCCAAGACGAGAGCCATCCATTTCAATTGATGCCAGATTAGGATCAGAACGTTGATGATGTAAAGATAGGAGCTTGGTTTTAGATGCATTAAAAGTAACCAGCCACCTCTTCCCCCACTGTACCACGCACTCGAGATCAGAGGAGAGAGAATCAGAGAGAACTTTGCCATTTACGGCTTTTGATGTGTTAGTGTTGGGCCCAGGATGAACACCCCAGGTACTCCAGCATTAATACTTTGGGCCTCTGATTTCTGGCCTTCAACCATTACTCTTATGAGCCTATCAGAGAGAAATGATTTAATGATTGAGAAAACATTTCCATTAATACGGTAATTGGAAATCTTCTGAAGTAGGCCCTTATGATATACCTTATTGAAGGCCTTGGATATGTCAAGAGCAATTGCCATAGAAAGGATGTCTTATAACCGTTAGCACATCTGTTATAGATCTGGCAGAACGGCAACCATATTGCATATCACTAAGAAGGTTATTTCTGATGAGGTGGTTTACTACTTCTCTATTTAATACTGATTCAATCAATTTACTCATGACACCCAGGAGACTTATTCGTTTACACTGAGAAAGACGACTTATCACCTGAATTCTTAAATGCAGGGCATACTTATGAGGGGTCTCAGCGAGTTTGATACTTGAATGTACCAAACACTCAAATCGCAGATTTATTGAAGATAATAGATTAGATATGTAAAGTATACATCTATACTTTATTCGTACAACAATCAGCCATAACTAAATCTCAGGAATGTTACAGTAGAAGTTTATACTAGTCCAACTTAAGATAAAAAACTAGTCGATATTGAAAACAGGCGGATTATTTTTTCCATTACTTTATCGGTTTGAAATATAACAGAAATAAAAAAATATAATATTACCAAATCTGTTAGCTCTTAGCGTTCAAGTCGATTGGGTGCGTCTGAGAGAGGTTGCGTGTCTTTCCTTGTTTCATCGTTACTTCCATGGTGAGTGCTCGTGTGAGCTCAAATCTCTGCCCCCCTCGCTTATCTTTCACGATAAACACCCGTCTAGCTGAAACCACTGCCAAAAAATTTCCCTACTCTTTATCTGTGCCAAAACCAAAACGTAGATTCCATGAACAAAGCTTATTTCTTAGAAGTACAAACCTGTGGAAATCTGTTCCGTTTGCCTGTTGTCCATCTGGCTACAACCTGGATGGCTTTAAGTCCAACATAAAAAAAATCCTGATGAACCGCCCCTTAAGTAAGACACTTTATCAAATCTCCAATACCAACGTACCGTACACGTAATAACCCTTATCCCCGAGTGGCTTCCTGGGTTTGAAAGTAGTGCCCACTTTGTAAAACATACAAAATCTCTTATTAATTTATGCAATTTCGTCGTATACACCGATAACAAATGTGGTTATTCGGACAGATATATGAGGTTATTCAACCATTGGAATTATTTTGTAATTTCGTTGGAATACAATGTCCATATATGTTTAACAAATACAGCTTATAATGCGTTCGTTAAATAATATGTATTTGTATAGTCAAATAGTACGACAGGTCAGCGCATGTAGAAATTACGATGACTCGTATAGAACGACAATAACAGAGTAAATTTTTATGTAGCACAAGGTATACGTACTCGGCCTTGCCCATTCGATACATATTGCCAAGCAGGCGGATTAGTAATATATTTTTTTATGATACACCGCATATAATAATTTGCTACGAAAAATTGCAATATGTTATATTCAGTGAAGCATAACACACATTCATGTTGATGTTTGAAAGTGAAACTTGAAGTAATAACCATAGATTAAACGGGAACTAACACTCTCTTATATATATATATATATATATATATATATATATATATATATATATATATATATATATATATGAATGAGAGAGAGAGAGAGACGAAGGACAAGTGGACGAGAAAATAGGGGAAAATGAGATATAGAAATGTAAATGTGACCCAATATATCTTGAGTGCAATTTTATTGAGTGCAAGTTTGATTTTATCCGGAATAAGCTTGTTTTCGAATGAGTCAAACACTCAAATATAAAGCTTACAATACATTATGACCTGCCTTATTGTATAATATGATACACTGAATCGTTTAGAAATAGTTCAGCTTTAAATATAAAACAAATCATCTGTTTTTACTCATCGAGATATTGTTTCGATAATTGATCAACGAAATATATGATTAGCACATATATATTTAAATGAGCTCAACGGGCATTCGAAGCATATAACCAACCGTCCCTTTACTAATACTTTATTCTTCTTATATTTTGCCGTCCATTACAATTTTTAATTTGTTTTGAAATTACGACTAACTTGTTTTTGATGAGAAAATTCTATTCTAGGGTCACATTCCGCACATAAAGATATGTATGCATCGTTCTAAAACATAATGCAAAATTACAACTAGCAATAAATTAATAGTTTACAGTTTGCGTTCTATTCGCAACATTAGAACAATATTAAAAGAAGGTTGTATCTAATTTAAATTTTGATATTTGTAATAATTGAAACTAATTAATAAAATCTAACTAATAAAAATGTATGAATAATTTACTTTTAATTCTTAAATTATAGCAGGTGTTTGTCTAATTTTAATAGAGCTGTATGCGTGCCGCTAAATACACGTTAGTTATTTGTTTAGTTTTCCTGTGTTTATGATTTGTCATATTCTAGAATTTTCTTGGTAATTTATATTATTTTCTTTAACATACCAAATTTATTTGTACTTCTTAATTATATTTGCTGAATGAGGAAATCTTTGTAGATCGCTATTTTCGGTTGCTCTATATGTTTGTAACTAGTAGTCTATTCATATCCAGAGTCGCTTAAAAATAACGTGAATAAAAAAAGTGTTACCTTAACGGACTGCAATATAATTTCTTGTGTTTTCCATCATTTTTTCCATCATTTTTTCCGCCATTTTTTTATTCCATCATTTTTTTCTATCATTTTTTCCAGCATTTTTTTTTCATCTTTTTTTTTATTCCATTAATTTTTTCTATCATTATTTTTTATTCCATTTTTTCCCATCATTATTTTTTATTCCATATTTTTTTATTCCTATTTAAAATATTTCCTCTTCTTTTTATTTTGTCTTTCTTACATTAGTCCTATTTTTTTCATTATTTCCCTTAATCTCGATTTATTTTTTTCATCATAAGAAACATCCTCCAACTGTCTATTTTGGCATCTGATATTCTAATAAATGCATTTGAGTGTTCTTTTCTGTAAGTATATTTTATTAATGCTGTTCATTATTTTTTTTTATATAATTAGTCGCTTTTTTATTACAAATTATTGGAGCATTTTTCCATATGTTTTAATTCTTTATTTGCTTATCTTTCGTTTTAATCGGTATATGTCCGGAATACAGTGGCTCTAGGACACAGTTTCTTCAGGTTACGACGAAAAATAAAGAGTTTTCCAACTCATGGTTACGGAGTTTGTCCTGCATTCCGGTGTTATTTATAATGTTATTTGATTATATACATGTGTATTATATACTGTACTGTATTTTGTTACTAGTATTTAATGATGTAGTCTGGGTATATACTGTATTGTGTTTGTTTTCTTATTCTGACAGTTATTCTTAATGTTGTACTTCTTTTATATTTTCATATTCCATTCGGTCTTTCCGTGTCTCCATTTTTTATAATGTCTACTTTCATTCGTAATATTTTCATTTTCTTCTTCATGCAATTCTTTCTGATTTCACTCCGTTTGTGTTTTCAATGCTATTATTTGATTCTTTTCCCTTTCATATAGAGTGTTTTTGTTCAAATTTATCCTTCTTTGATTTCGTACGTATTATCTATTTTTTAAAACAATTCTCAAGTGTTTCTCCTTGTTGTTTTTTTATTCTGTGTTCCTATTTTTCTGCTTTGTACTTATTTTAGTCCCCTGCATGTGCATTGCTTTTATTTCAAATTTACTTCACTATTTTTTATTTCTCCAGCATCTAATCCTCTTATACTAGCCCGTATCCTGCTGCTGCTACTACTAATAATTTGTGTAATTATATCGTGCATCTATATTTTACATTTCTATTCTTGTTATAGATATTATTATCAATCGTATTGCTAATATTCGCCTGTTTTTTTTTTTGTGTGTACATTCGCATTCTTTAAGAAAGCGACGATTCCCGTGGTCTAGATTACAAGACAAGACATGGGCGAAACGTAAAAGACTTGGACCATTATTTTGTTGCGCCGTGTATGAAGGCGTTCGCTGCTCCTATATATTTGCCTAGAATATAATTGATAGCTTTCGGCTTTGACAATTTTCTACGCTGTTAAATATTCGCTCGCGTCGCGCATAATAACAATTCTTTTCGCTCGACAGATTCTTCAAGCTGGAGATAAGAAGAGTCGTCTGTGTTTTATAAGGCGAGCGTGGATCGTAAACATCTCCAAAGACTGTTTAAAACTACCGCTGTATTATTTAGGAGAAAACGCACATGGACAAAGGGCGCTGATAGGAAGAAAGCGAAAGAAAGGAAGAGATAGAGAATAGTGTAAAACCACGAACGCAGTTTGTTTTGTGTTTGTTTTTAATAGTCAGAAAAGAATCGCTTCTTTACAATGGCGGCCACACATTGATAGCGCGAAGACAGAACGCACATGTGGTACAATTGTTACTGGTAAATGAACAAATGCTTAAAAAAATTAAAAGCAGGTTATTTTACTAAAAATAGATGAGAAAATGTTATTGTGAACTGAACAAAGTCTATTCACCTCATATATTTACGTTATTGCAAATTATTTTACTGCTATTCGTCAACTACTTCTTGTAGTACTACTGCAATAATATTTACTATACGTAGTCACAAATACTAATAATACTTTTCGTACTCGTATTTTATTAATTATGTTATATAAAAGATGATAAAGATTGGAGTGTTGTAAAAAATTGTCAAGAATAGGCAAACGCGTTTGCATTTAATTTTGAAATGATCAAACTATACAAAAAGAATTAATAGCATAGTGAATTATAAACAACTAGCGGGGGTACCCGGCGTTGCCCGAGTGTTTGTTTCCGGAACGGGGGGAGGGAGTTTTAAAAAATGTTATGGTAGGTAAGTAGGAAGGATCAAACCCGGAGTCATGAGTAAAAGTAGGAAAATAAAATGTGAAAAAAAAACAAAAAAAAAAAACATCTGCAACGTTAACAGTTCGGTCACCAAGAAAAGTCCATTCCAGTTGTTTAGGAAAAAAAAAAAAAAAACACTACGGTAGGTCGGCGCGAACGTGAAAATAAAATGTGAATTGTCCAGCACGCTAACCACTACGCCACAGAGCACTGCAGCTTAGTTTAGTGATTTTAAATAACTTCACATGAAAGAACTACGAAGCCAAACCGGTGTTCTCTTCTCAACAGTTCCTTGTGAACGATCCCCAAACGGTGTTAAGTGGTGGCAGGGGGAGGAGGAATTTATTAGAGAGAAAATATTTTACCACTTCCATTGATCTTAACCGATTTGGGCCGTGACTTCTCAGCAGAAAAAGTATAGAAATCTAAGATTATCGAGGAATTTGAGAAATAATAAGCCTATAACACACCTCAGATATTGTTCTGCCGTTTGTGCATATTATATTTGCATGAAATATCTTGATTTTTAATCCTATTAATGTCAAAATCCGACGGGAAAAAATGAGTTAATTTTATTTATATAGAGAAAGAAGATAACTTGTACATGTGTTAATAATGTAATATAAAAACAGGGTTTCCAATAAGATAGTTCTATATATTAATGTGATGACATTTCTTTTATTAAATTTGTGTGCCAAATTTACATTCCAGTAACTGTCATTTTATTGTAATAGGCTTCTATTTCCTGTAATACGTTTTTACCAAGACGTCTTTATAAGTTTTGGTTTCGGTTTCGATTTCAGCTGATGGCACACAAGCCATTCATTTCATATAAATTATTTTAACAAAAATGTTCAAAGTTTTGTTTCGGTTTTGCTTATAGCTTATGTCACGCAATATATATATATATATATGTATATATATATGTATATATATATATGTATATATATGTATATATGTATGTATATATATGTATATATATGTATATATATATGTATATATATATATATATATATATATATATATATATATATATATATATATATATATATTAAAATGTGAATAATGTCCAGGCAACCTATATCTAAATTTACAGTGTTTAGAACCAAACTTAGCGGTGGAGTTCACTCGAGTATGCAAAGGACAACTGTTTCAAGTTTGACCTCTTGGCAGCAAAACTTTCGCGCAATAACTGATTAAATTGCATTCGTTTTTTTTAATGGAGGTCACCACTTATCAAGGTCCGCAAGCAACTCGGGGATAAGGGTTTTTTGCGTGTACAGTAATCAATTGGTCAGTATGACAGCAATCGTTAGTATTAGAGATCTTGTAAAATGTATTTCTTAAGGGGGTGTTTTGTCAGGAATTTGTTAATGTTAGACTTTTAGACATCCAAGTTGGAGTCAGATGGGAAACAGGCACACGGAACAGAGTTTCACAGTCATACACTTCTAAGAAAGAAGCTCTGCTCATGGAATATACGCTTCGATTGAGGCACAGATAAAGAGTGCGGAAAATTTATGGCACTGGTTTCAGCCACACGATTAGTTTTCGTGAAAGATTGCTGAAGGGGGGCTATAGATTGGAGCTCAGACGAGCACTTGCCATGAAAATAAGGAGAAAAACGAAACATGTTCTAAACATCTCTTCTGTGAGTTATAGGCATCCGGGAATAGAAAAAAGCATCCCTGACTAAGCCAGGAATTTTATTTTGTACTCTGTCACAGTACGATAGGCTTTTTTTAGCAGCTCCAGCCCAGATGTGGCAGCATTACTCCATACTTGGACGTGCTTGCTTTTATACATATAGAGGATTGCAGTAGCATTGAGATAACATCTGCAGCAGAAGAAGTGTCACAACATCCCCCCAGCCACCTTGGAAATATACCTGATGTACGTGTTCCATTTCAGATCAGGAGTGAAGGTCCAGCCCAGAAGATTTTCAAAACATGGAGCCTCCCCAAGACGAGAGTCATCAATTTCAATTGATGCCGGATGGGGATCAGAGCGTTGATTATAAAAAAGATAGGAGCTTGGTTTTAGATGCATTAAAATTAACCAGTCGCCTCTTCCCCCACTGTACCACGCGCTCAAGATAAGAGGAGAGAGGATCAGAGGGAACTTTGCCATTCACGGCCTTTGATGTGTTGCCATAGATTGTCATGTCATCAGCATAGATGCCAACGAATGATTTAAGTATGTTTTGGGAGATCAGTGATGTAGATCAGGAAGAGAGTTGGGCCCAGGATGGACCTCTGAGGGACTTCAGCTTTAACAATGTGTGCCCATCAAGCACTACTCTTATGAGCCTATCAGAGAGATATGACTTAATAATTCAAAAACATTTCCAGTTATACCGTAGCTGGAAATAGTGTGAAGTAAACCCTCATGCCATACCTTATCGAAGGCGTTTGATATGTCAAGAACAATTGCCCCAAAGAGGAAGCTTTTGTCAAGAGATTCAGTAATCCCATGAGATATAACATCACATCTGCTGTAGATCTAGCAGAACGGAAACCATAGTGCATGTCACTAAGAAGGTTATTTCTGCTGAGGTGGTTGACTACTTCTTTACTTAACATGGGTCCCAGCAGCTTACTCCTGCCACACAGGAGACGTATTGGTCTGTCTCGAGAGGAAAACCACTAATCATTTGAATTCTAAAATACAGGCTATACTGATGAGGTTTTCCTGGGTGTGGGAAATCACTTCTCCTTAAGGCAACGCTTAAACAGTTTTGTAAGTATTGGGGAGCAGGTTCTGGTTGGAGCTTTTTAAGCACTATAATTGGAATGCTGTCAGTGCCAGTTGCTTTACTGGAAGCAATGTTCTAGATTAGCTTGGCGACATCACGCACAGATATTTGTATGCTGCATAGTGCGTTGTGTGTTATAGTAGGAAATACGGGGAGTTGATGGCCTTCGTCGCATAGAGTAGAATTCGCTGCAAAGTTCTTGGCAAATAGTATGACCGTGTTTGATGCTGACGAAATTACCTCAGGTCTATTGATGATGTTTGAGATAGAACGCACGCTTCAAGTTCAGGCTATTTGGCAAAATTGGTGATATCCAAGCCGATGCTCAGTTACATTGGATTTAACGGACTGGGCATATAACTCTCTTGCATTTTTATTACTCTTTCACTGTGGTTGCTGGCAGTCCTAAAATCAGATTTAGTCTCAGTACATCTATTACGTTGGTAGCTATGGAAAAAAGAATTTCTGTGCGCGATGGCAGCAGCACATTCTGCCGAGAACCATGGTTGGCTATTAGTTTTTATTGTAATATTTTGGATGCTATGAATCGGTCTACGGTGTAGAGGTACGCCTGAAGACTTATTGCATATCGTCTTCATCTTAACTGATACAATGGAGTGGGCGGAGTATCCCAGAGGAGATGGAATGTAACACGAACATAGCTCAGGGGAAGTTGTAAGAAGCAGGTCTAGAAGGCTTGCATACTGACCGGTAGTATCGGACACACGGGTGAGTTTCTGAAGAACCTGAGTGAGGCCATGGTAAAATCATGACAGAACCTCCCCTCATCATTTGTTTTATTGGAGTGGTTAAGCCCTTCCACATTATGGGCATTTAAGTCAGCGCAAATGTGAATGTTAGATGAATGATGAGCAAGCAGCACGTGGTCAATTTTCTCAGATATACTCTCAAAGATAGTTACCATACTGTTGTGGGCGCGATAGAGGGCAAATATAAATGAGGTGGTGTAAGCAAGTGCTACCTGGAAGCACATATAAGGTAAATTAGGGTCTTCTCTAAAAATATATTTACTACATGGAAAGCCATCGTTTATTTAGGCAAATATTCCATGCTTATGGGGATCTTGGGGGTCAAATTTTTATCTTAAAGTGTCCTTTAATTATAGGGAATGGGCGCCTTATGCCAATTTCGCTTAGAAAGAATATGTCCCGTTTCGTCTCCTATAATTGGGGTTCAATCTCTGGAAGGTTGAAACGTAGATCCCTGAGGTTGGAGAAGGAGACATGTTAGTAGGGGTATATGTTGGAGGATGGGGTTCTAGGTGTTTTCATGTTTTTGTTTCTGCAGATATGCCATGTTGATGTTTTGGGATTTGTGGAAGAGATCGACATACTTGGTTAGATCAGGAAAGTGAAGGAAAGTTAGAGATAAAAAGACATATTTTTTCTAGCGCATTGTAAGGTAAATCCGTAAAAATTACCCACTAGTATGACATCAAGAGACCCCACCAGAAACTTCTGCCTTGCCCAGAATCCATTAATCAGATTGAAATAAAGCAGCCCGGTAATTTGCACCTGCTTACAGGGCAACCTCCTTAATGGTTAATTCAATGTTCGGTTCCCTGACAATCAGGCCGATAACGTCAGCCCAGATGAAACGTTTACCTCCAGCACCGCTACTTTTGACATGGCCACAAGGGTAGACATAGAAACAGAAAATTTCCGACATCTGAGGCTGCTGTTCACGAAGTACTACCCACCTGGAAAGCAGCTTTTTCTTCGCCCATTATCAGAAAAATAACTCATTGGAAATGAGGACTGAGAGACAAAAAAGAAAAAGCGAGAGTTACTTAAGCTGCCGATTACACATCCAGAACACATTATCTGCTCTCCACATTTCTGCATGTCTGAATACCCTTAATGCAAAATCTTAAATGTTACGACCCTTAATTTGCGGAATAGTTTCTCATGAGAAGAATCATGTTTCATTGTCCAAGTGATGTTACAACAAGTTTCATAACCCATGAGACAAGATCCAAATATAAATATGACAACATAGTTTTTTAAATAATATATATACTATTCTAAAAAAATCCCTTTGGGTGTATGTGAGTTCGTTCCTCATAGGTTTTGAAATGGCTGAGCTTATACTTTGCAAATTCTAAATAAGACTAATTAGTATATCAGGCAGTGTTCTTCGATATGCTTTGTCCAGAAATCCATCCGAATAGTATTGAAAATAAAAACAATATCCGGTCTTAAAAATAGTAGTTTCTCACTTAAAAATAAAAAGGAGAAATTTATAGAGGAATGTTTTATGTTACACAAGACAAGACAATAAAAACAACTTTATATATGTATATATATATATATATATATATATATATATATATATATAAAAACATCAATATATATATATATATATATATATATAAAGATGGTTTTATTTGTTTTTGTTAGCAATACTTTTTGAATGAATTCAATTATTCATGCGAAATTGCATTTTTACCTAAATGCGAGTTGGGAATAATTTTCCCTTTGACCTATTTGGTACACATTTAAATGGGAAGCGGTATATATATTATTTTTAAAATATAGTTATCCACTGACACGCGTTTCGTCGTCTACGACTCACCAGAGTTGATGAATCTAGCGAGTCTCGAAATCGGAACCCCATGATAAGAAGCCTAACTCTCTAACATGCGGCTGCCTCGCCTGACTACTAAATGTATCGCGTGTTTATGTAGATGTTTTTATTTTTTTATAGCGATACGAGGCAGCCGCGTGGTAGAGGATTAGCTTCTTATCATGTGGTCCCGATTTCGAGTCTCGCTTGATTCAGCCACTCTGATAAGTCGCAGACGACGAAACACGTGTCAGTGGGTAATTAAATCTTAAAATATATATATATATATATGTGTGTGTGTGTGCATGTGTGTCTCTTTAACAAAAAGCAAATGTGGAAGTAGGAAGGCAGGCTCGAACCGCGAAGGAGGAAAAGGAATGAAAAAGACATACCGTCTATGCATTTACAACCACCGCCAAACCTTAAATGACAATCTAAAGGAGAGGATAACTGTAAAAAATATTGTGGAAAAATGCCCCCCTGTAGAAAAGCGCCTAGTTGAAGGGGACGATATAAATATGTTTAGCCAATTTTTCGATAGTTGTCGTCTAAAAGGTCGAACTTAAAAACGATACTGATCCTGGTAAACTCCGTCGCCTCTATTGAAAGTTTAAGGCAAACATGTAAACAGACACACATACATAAATACATTTATATATCGGAAACTAAACATTTTCGACCCAAAATGATGTAAAAGCTTGCCCTTTCTCTGAATATCCTGTATGTAAAATTTCAAAAATTTAGACCAGAAATTAATTTGAAAGAGACCGCAGAGATCAATTTCTTTTTTAAATTTGACTTCTATTATGGTTCCTTAAAATTTATTGTTTTGGGCTCAAATAAAGTTATTAAGTTAGATCCATCTCCAAGGAAGCTATATCTAAAATTGCAAGTGCGTAGACCCAAAATTGTAGGAGGAATTTTGTAGAGTTCTCAAAGGCCAAATCATTGAACTATTACCCCTTAATCGTAAAATTTCTTGCCAAGAACCGATTACATCGATTTTCCCAATTCTCAGTACCCTATATATCAAAGTTCCAGCCTGTAGACTAAAAATGCACAGGGTTATTGCGTAGGGAAATGTACACAGACACACAGATACACTGATACGTTCACTTTTATATATGTATATATATATATGTATATGTATATATATATATATATATATATATGACTACTTCCTTTACACACACATATATAAATAAATATATATATATATGCATATATATATATATATATATATATATGTGGGGGGTGAGTGCGTGGAATGTGCTACAGAATAAATTAAAATAAGATAATATTAAAAAAAAAAACAAGTGAAGAATGATTATAAAACAACATGACATCTTTCACTATAAACCATAAATGTCATGCAGCACCCGGTAGTTATTACTTTTCGGAAATTAATAATGTTTCATTTTAATCATATCTGTACTACGAAAATAAGCTGACGAATTTAGATGAAACAGGTCTGCAAATTAATGACATACCGTCTGGTTGCATCCGAGTCTTTTTGGCTGTTTGGTTATACCTGATACATACGGGGATCAGATCAGAGACTATATGTTTAGACAATGCTTTATCAGATAAGGCTGGTGAATATAGTCATACCCATGGAGACGTGTTCGCAACAACAACATCAGTCTGTACAGGTAGACTATGAATATTATTGCATTATCAGACGTAGTCGCTTTACCTTCATTCGTGTAACTATGCAACAAAATTTATTCTTAGCAAGCAATATCAATCCGGACGAATTTCTCTGTAGACTGAGGTAATTGTAAAGTTTTTGAAAACCAGCATTCAAAAGAATTGAGTACATTTACAGATTCCATTTAAACAATAAGAAAACTTACGTACTATCCTTATGGGGACTACTTTCTCGCAATATTTTTCTTTCATCCTATGCGCCGCTCGCTTCAAATGTTATTACGTATTAGTCTTTATACGCACACGCTTTATAAGCATAACTTCGTGCGCTGAAGACGAACTATTCTGGTATGTTTTTATAGATGCGAAGAGAAGAATAGACGTTACTTCTTTTTTCATGTTTCCTACTTAAATAGATTACATAAATCAAACAATGTAGCTAACGGAAAAAAAAGCCTTTGAAATCTACTAAGTATATGCAAACCATTGTAATCATGAAATGTAACGGTGGGTCAGTAGTTTAGAATACGGGCTGTAGACACGGGTGTTCTAAGTTGAATCCCAAAAAAATGACTTTCACTTATGATGTTCGTAAGGTTTAGTTAGTCCTTCCCGTAACTACCTTGTGTTTTTTTTTATAACTATTATGACTAGGAGAATATCGGAGATACAATTCAAACAAAGATATATTCGGATTCTTACGGTATGGGGTACGTTGGTGATCGTAATTATGTACTTTAGGAAACACACTCGCATTCGTAATTTTAAGATGTCTATTAACATGTATATGAATCTACATTGTTTTTGTTTTTTTGTCACAACCACGTTATAAATATCTGATTCTAATCACTTTTTTATTATTTAAAAGATAATTTCCCACAAAGAAACGAGACAAAGAAGTACGGCGGTTTGCAAGAGGGGAAAAAACTACGCATATGGTGGACGACACTGCCATGCTAAAGAGAATATGTATACATTTTAAAATAATATTGTAACCATTAATTATAAATAATCGATAAATTATAATTAGCAGTAGTAAATAGAAACTTAATATATATATATATATATATATATATATATATATATATATAAAACTTTCACTCTTTCATCCCATAACAACGAACATCTATGTACAAGTCTGAGGAAGCTACGACGGCCCAAAAAAACGACCGGGTAGCTGAAAAAATAATGTAACTTAACAGAAATATACGGTAATCAAAAATAAACCGTATATATATATATATATATATATATATATATATATATATATATATATATATATATATATATATATATATATATATAAGTGTTGTTGTGTATTGATATTCATATTAAAAAAACATTATTTCTATTTATTTTAAAAAGATGACCCTTTTGTGTTATATATGGGTCGTGGAATTGCATTCATCTGCAAAATATCTAGCTACTTTTCATATTCTTTTAAACATTCATTGGAATTAATTCCCTATTATTTTTTACGATTTTGTTATTGTTATTAGATGTTTCTCTTTAGTCACCTAATACGTGTAATTCTATTTATGCAGATAATCTACATAATTTATACCTGCGTAATAGTTTCGTAAAAAGTTTATAGTATACACACACTTCTTAGTAAACACATGTATATATGCCTAAATATATATATATATATATATATATATATATATATATGTATATATATATATATATATATATATATATATATATATATATTGGTTTAAATAATTTTGCCTACATAACTAGTCTGTCTGATATGGCACTTAAAAGCAAACATAGGTATTCATTGATTATATGTTGATATATTAATAAAACAGGTTAATATTATTTATATTTTTCATTAACTGCATCGTTCATGGGAATAAAAACGGTGCGTATGCACTTATGTTACCATGTTTTTTTTAATCGTACTTAGAAGCTTTTTATAGTGGTGTTTGTATATCTGCTTGTGTTCGTGTGCGTTTTGGGGGTGCGCACTTAGTTTAAACAAACTAAACCACACTAATGTGTGGCCGATAAAACATATTTTATTATAAATATTTAATATTTTAAGTGTAGTCATTAAAAAACAGCTAATAAAAATAGGTAATAATTATTTTTACTATTAACCAATTAAATCGTGCATGTTATAATTAAAATTGTTTATTGCATTTTATAACTACTTTTAGAATGTGTTCAACGAGTTTGGAGGAGGTTAGGATATGTTTTAAGTTTTGGGGTTGGCGTTTGCTGTTTATTATTTTTGTTTATTTGCGTATGGTGTATAGTTTATCGTGTTGACTGAGAAGGATAAGGTGTTTCTTTATCTCTGTGAATATTTTTGGATTGTTTGTGGTTTGTGTGCAGACGTATGCTAGAATTTGATCTTTGTTGTGTTGTTTGGGGTTTCTTAGTTGATCTACTGTTTTTTTTTGCCAGTTCAATAACTTTACGTATTTGTGGTGGTGCATATCCTCGTTTCCGCATGGTTGTTTGCAGTTCATTTAGTCAAGTCGAACGGAGGTGGCTGTTTGTGACTATAGTGTACACTCTACGTTCCAAGGAGTAAGGTATGGATTTTAGGCAGTTTTTGGAATGGTGGCTATTGAAGTGGAGGTATTGGTGAGTGTCTGAGGGGTTTGTGGTTGATGTCTGTGATTATGATGAAGGTTTTAATTATTACTAGAACGTATGTGTCTATATATATATATATATATATATATATATATATATATATATATATATATAAACTACAATTAAATTTACCAAAATGATCCAAGATAATAAACAAAAGTATGTTATTAATATTAAAGAATTCATATTTATAAAGTAATCTCAACCAGATGTAAACGCTCGATAAAACCAAGTAGGAGATAGAGCTCATAATAAGAGCAAATAGTTAATAAAACATGTGAAAAACACTTTGAAAAAGAGTTGAAAACATATTTAATCTAAAAAGGAAAATCGCGTAATTGGAAAAATAAGATATGCTTTTAACAAAAAAACTTTGTTCTCGGCAGCCGTGTTATAAGCATATCTTATTTTTATTTTATTATTATTGGAATTTTTCCTCCTTTTCTTTGTACATATTTGTGAATTATTCCACGGATAACGGCCTTTTGGATTATTTTGGGCCATATTCCAATTACGAGATTTCCTTAGATTTTACTTGTGCGAATGCAAAATTAAATTAACTTTCTTGTACTTACATTTTTGGATTTTACTGTCAGTTGATACCTTACCTTTCACCTGGCTATCTATTCGCGTGAAATCACCTTTTTCTTCGCCTCTGCTTCAATGTTTGTTATCAAGTAAGATCTTTGACTTACTAGCAGTTTCATCAAATACTTTTGTATGCAAAATCCGATCCCGCATTTTGATAATTCCTCCCCTCTGATGAGAAGGAAAGTAGTTCTTCGAAACTCAACGAATTAAGGAATATATACTTATTAAGTATTTCCTTTTCAGATTAAATATGTTTTACAAAGTGCTTTATTAACTATTTGCTCTTATATATACATACACACAAAGACACAGACACACAGACCCCCCCACATATATATATATATATATATATATATATATATATATATATATATATATACTTTACTTACACCAGTGATTTCTCAGCGTTACACTAGCCTGTATTGTTTTGCTGATTACACTTGGCAACAATTAATTTGTTGTCTGTGAGGTTCTTGCCGCTTTTGAACGGATGTGTTGCTCTGAATCACATCTGTTTTGCCCAATCAAGTCAAAATGTTATAGCAGTGGCTATATGACGTTTTCTAGCTTTTTGTCTAAATGGCCGCATATGTGGAACAATTTATTTGAATTTAGTCGTGTTTTAAATATTAGATCGAATAATTATTTTGATTGGAAATCCTTATTTCAATGACAAGAAATATCCATGTCCTAAAGTTCTGCGACATTATGTCGGAAATATATCAGTCTGCTGTCATAAATCTTCGAAACTTACGCGAAGAAGAACTGGCATATACCGGAAGCATTAGTGCCTTGCAAAAAACGGAGTGTCCGGAATGATTATTTTGTTGGTAGAGAGAATATATTCTTTCTACCCCTACACACCAGCCTCCTCTTCATCAAGGAGTTCACCAAACATCTTCAGAAATAGTAGATTACCTCACTTACATGTGTCAGACTGTTCTAGGATTTGCAATAGACCAGCTAAACCCCTGCACTTTTGACAATGATCAAATTCTTGAAGCTCATTATAGACTCCAAGTTCGAAATCTCTTTGTACGACTTAGAGGAATTGAAACAATTTTTATTGGATTGAATAACGTTATTTGCTAAAATAAAGCTAGAAACTATGCAGAACTTGTCAACATCATTCTGACTAATTACAGTGTCCTAGTGTGCGACAGGTGCGTAAGTAGCAGTTACTATTTCACATAGGTTTCCTGAAAACCTGGATGAATTAGTGACGACAAGAAAGGGAGATTATATCATAGAATTTAAAGCGATGGAGTCCAGGTATCATTTTTTTGCGGGCATTCCATGATTGCAAAGAAAATGATTTCAAGGTCCTGAATTCTAACAATCCTTAACCAACATGCAATTTATTTGTATTTGGTTTTATCAATTCTAATCGTCCAGTTTACAATAATGTCAGATTATCAATATATATATTGTTACCAAAACGTTCTGTTTAAAAATATTGAATGTGATATGTGTTGGGAGAAACTAGCCGATAATCCCACAAAGACGTGTTCTATTTTTTCATAAAGTCAGATGTGTGTTTTTTTAATCAAGTTAACAAATACCCTTACATTATATTGTGAAATCAGATGTCATAATATGATTTAGCATATCAAAAGTAGAATCTGAAGCAACATTAAAAATTTGTTTTAAAAAGACATATCGCCTATTTTTATTAACAATAAAAAGTAATAAAAATATGTGAATATGGAATATTGGAACAATCCATTACCTATCCTAATAGAACTATATATAGTTCAACTATTGTACGATTACTTACGAATAAAGTATAATTGTAATAAACACCGTTCACACACTACAAACACACACATACACACACATACATATATACATATATATACTTATATATATATATATATATATATATATAGAGAGAGAGAGAGAGAGCGAGAGAGATAGATACACACACATATATATATAAATATATATAATCTGTATATTTGTTAAATAACCAATGCGTTATGTACAAGTATCACATAACTAAATGTATTAAAACCTTATAGAATGTATAATTACAGTTTTTACTCCGTGCAACTAAATAATGAACTAGGACTGCTTACAAACACAAGCATATATATTCCTAATTATTCTTGAATTTTGTAAGAAAATGAAACAAGCGTAAGGTCGATTCGCACCTCGTTTAATTATGTCTGTCCTCAATTTCGTAGCACCATAATCTTAGGTTACCTCTGTTTTCTAATTTTACCATTTCGTAATTTTTTAAACAGACCACTACAATGCTACACATATACAAAGCACGCTACAATATTTTCTACAAGTGCAGATATATTAAACCAATAAAGTAATTATCTGGAACCTTTATGCGCGTTTCCAATAAGCTTCAAGATTATAATTAAAAGATTTTAAGTATATATGAGGCAAGATAATGTATGCCCTCGCCTGCGTTTACTGTACTCATTGACCTTGTTATAGCTTGGAACATATTGATCTGAAATCTGCAGATGCTAAAGTATGTTGCGTATGTTTTGTAAATAGGCTTTCTGAAATTGTAGGTTAATGAAAAAAATAATTAACAAACACCTGGATTTGCATTTCACCTGTCAAATGCGTGAAAGTTTCACGTAGTTTATATCGAAACATACAATTAAAATGAGTACACTGATGTTCGTATATACATACTAGTATATATATATATATATATATATATATATATATATATATATATATATACATGAGGGGTAGATATATGATGATACACTGCTACAAAGTTTCCTATGTCAGGAAGAGAACGAACATAAATTTAGTTGGAAATTAACAATTCTACCCGAAAGTCACGAATTGTGGCTCGTAAATGTAATCACACACACAAAATATATATATATATATATATATATATATATATATATATATATATATATATATATATATATATATATACACACATATGTATATATACGTATATACGTATATATATATATACGTATATATACGCATATATATATATTTATATATACATATATAGATATATGTACGTATGTATATACATATATATATATATATATTTATATACATATATATATATACTTATATATATGTATATATATAGATATATGTACGTATATATACACATATATATATATAGATATATGTACGTATATATGTATATACATATATTTATATATACATATATGTATATATATATATATATACATATATGTATATATATATATATATATATATATATATATATATATACATATATGTATATATATATATATATATATATATATATATATATATATATATATATAGATAAAAGAAAGAAAACCCGAATAACAAGAAATATTACGTAGGTATGACATCCTTAAATTTTAAAACTCGATATTATGACCACAAAAGTACATTCAACAATAAAAAAAAACACCTTAGGAAACAACGCTAGCAAATAAATACTGGGAACTCAAGGAAAGCGGACATTCGCTGGTAGTCGAACGGAAAATAATAAGACAAGCTACCAGGTGTATAGACCTAGACGATCCATGTAGAGTATGCCTTCATGAAAAAATTGCTATCCTCTACTTTAAAGAACCCCAACATCTATTAAACTGTAGAAGAGAAATAGAAAACCACCGTGTTCACAGGATAAACTTTACTCTAGGATAGCGATACAAATTAGGTTAAAAACTAACAAAAACAATAGAAAATAAACAAATAAATAAATTAAATAAAAATGAATATGTATAAACGATCACAGATATATGTATGTATATATATGTATATTTGCATATATGTATGTACACATATATATATATGTATATATATATACATATATATATATATAAACTAAAAAAAAATATATATCCTAGATTTAAAACAGATCAAGAAACTAGATATTTCGGCTAAATAGAGCACACACAAAGGAGCAGGCCAATCAGACGTCAAATAGGCCTTTGTCCGATAAGTGTATGCTCATTGGCTTACAGGAAGGGCGCGGTTTATACTAGAGAGCTTATTGGATAACCAAAATCTCAATAGAAGATGCTTATATAGAAACGACAAACAAAATTCGCGCATAAACCTGAAGAGTCCTAGAGAGGATGAAACGCGGAATATTCAGTGTAGCTTAATCGCGATATATATTTTATAACGTACTATATACATATATCTAGATATATGTACGTATATATATATATATATGTATATATATCTATATATATATATATATATATATATATATATATATATATATATATATATATATATATATATATATATATATGGGTACGTGCTGACCGCCACTTTTAAAGTGCTCTATATGCTCTTTTACAAACAATGAATTCTGAATAAAACCAATGCAATATAAAAAAAAGTTTATATCCCGGGAATGATGTAGCCAGGACGGGGTTTACGTAGAGGTTCATATGCACACTGTCCTCGTGTATCATAACCTTCCAATCCGGTTAGACTTACAAATGTCGTCTTTTTTTCTTTCCTTTCTTTTCTCCTATGTGCCCGTTTTTTTTGGTTCCTTATCTCTTTACATTGTCACTGATGTACATGTAATCCGCATAAATCTTTATTAATGTATGTTTATGATCGGGCTTTACATACAAGATGACAACTTAAGTTGTACATTTTTCTGACCACAGAAAAGGTTTAGTCAACTTAAAGGCATTTTAATAACTACATCTGAAACATCTTTTCAGCATCGATATTTCAAATGCACTTCCCTCTGCTGATTGACCACTACGCACGCGTATGAATACTATTCTTTGTTTAATTTATTAGCCCCATTTCGATCTGAAATGCCTTCCTTTCCCATTCATTTTTGTATCTCAATACCGATTGGCATCCACCCCACTATAAGGTTTTATTTACATACAACCTTATAATATGTTTACAGTAATTTGACGGAACCTCCTGATAATAATTTCCTGTGACAAAGAAAACTTAATATATTCATTGTAACATTTACTTTCGCATAATCTGTATCACCCGAAGAACTATCTTGTTTTTAGTTACTAGCTAATCAAAAGATGCTTATGATTATGCAGCAATATATTACTGCTGATGTGACATTGAATAAAGTGTGTTTGTATATATATATATATATATATATATATATTATGATGTGTATATATATGTATATATATGTATATATATAAATATGTATATATATAAATATATATACATATTTATATATATATATATATATATACACACATCATAATTTAGTAGTTTCAAATTTGTGATTTGAAAAAGCTAAATTTCAAATATAGAAATTTTATTGCATGCAAGACAAAGAATACAGTATAGTAAACTTTATTTATTCATTATTATATATTATTATGTAAAATATTATATATATATATATATATATATATATATATATATATATATATATATATATATATTAATAAATGGCTTCTTTAAGACTTGATAGAGTAAGGATACAAACCGTACGGATACCTTCGCGTAAAAGCTTTGTGGCAAATTATCCTAGACTAAAGCCTATGCAGAAAACCATTTGGTTTAGCAAACAAATGTCAAGGATATTAATGTTTGACAAAAATAAAAACATGAAACAAACTTCATCCACCGGCCTCGACAAAAGCGACACTCCTATTAAAACCGATGTCCACCTGCTTTGCTATCGCGTCTTCAGCATTGCCGACGATGCCGTTACAAACTCAACGAGCAAACGTGTAGACGCTTCAGTCTAGGTATGTACACTTGATTCACTTACAAACAATGTCTTTTTTTTTAGTTTTGTTAATTTTACAAATGTACGCGTAATGTGTGTAAAAGAAGATATCTAAAAAACTTATTAAAATACTATTGTAAAAAAGGCTTGCAATTTCTGATAAAATTTAAAATACATAAATACATATAAATTCATCAAAATAATGTACGTTATATTTAAATGGCAGACATATATATATATATATATATATATATATATATATATATATATATATATATATATAAAATAAATAGAGTACAATAAACAGAGTAAAATTCCGAAAATAAGAACGTATTATTTATATTTTTATTTACAGAAAGTTAAGATGAGTTGATGCCTCGGTACAGCCACTTTAAAAACGTATTAGATTCATTTATCAAGCGCTCTTTAGCCGATACTCATAAGAATAAGAATCATATAAATACATTACAAGATCACAATGGAATCTCGTTTTTATGAACAATTAAAATTCAAATAATGAAAGTTTAAAAATTAGTTGTTTAGAAAATTGAACACAAACCCTTATACTCCCCAGAATCGAAGCAGTACGTACTTTGGAATGAAGAGAAATTGTGGTCAATTTACGATCCAGGAATAAGTTGTTTTGAAGTGGGAAGCACCTCTCTGAAGAATGATATACACAAAGGGTGAACACTCGTTATAAACTCGGATATTAAAAAAGACAAAACTTCAATGTAAAATGTTTTTACATCTTTAATCATTTAATTTTTTTAAATACCACGAATTATATATATATATATATATATATATATATATATATATATATATTAATCTCTGAATGTCTGTGTGTATGTGTCTCTGATCACGAATAGGCTCCTATATGATTGACTATTTTAAAATACAGATTCCATATAATGATAGAAGATGTGTCGAGACACTGGAATGGGTATGTTTGATCTGGTAGAACAGTGGTTCATAAAAATTGTTGGACTGCGTCCACGCCTGACCCTAAAAGTATGGAAATAAAAAATGAAAAAAAAAACACATTTATAAGGGTATTTGATATAGATGTACAGAAGAATACCTTCATAAGTATGTTTTAACTTAGATAGAGATGGTATAATATAATTGTGGGGTGTGCGTTAGCGCCTGGCCTCCATAGACTAGAAATAGGCACACACTTTAATAAAGACTTTTCATATCTATCTGCGTAAGTATACTTTAATAATTATGTTTCAGTTTAAAGAAATATGGCATAATAATATTATGGGGTGTTCGATCGCACCTGACCTCCATAGAATGGAAATATGTCACAGTGTTTAACAAGCTTTATTAATATAGATCCACAGAATATTGTGATAATTGTTTCAGTGTGAACAGGTATGACATAATAAATTACGGGGTGTATATATTTTTATACATTTACTTTCATAATATTTTGCTTTGGTTTTGATACCCCCAAATAACACTGAATTTACAACCCTTCCTTTTATCATACTTTCATAAATCAGAGTCGATTTTCTGTAGGCTGTTTTTTTAACCCAGTCAACGACGGGCACTTTAGCTAGTATATATATATATATATATATATATATATATATATATATATATATATATATATATATATATATATATATATATATATATTGGGGGCCATTTTTATATTATATATACATATCTTATTATATTTTTAAAAATTCATTAAAGTCTATTTTATTTTCATTTTTTCTCTATTATATTTGATTTCATATTTTATATAATTAATGTCATATATTGTATTTAAATGTATTTTATGTTTCATTTATTATATTTGAAAACAAGAATATAATTTCAAGAGTATTACTGAGTACACTAATCCATTAAACTTAATACGCATCCCCGCTCCAAATTTTAGTTTGATTTAAATCTTATGTTTTCTCATATCGACAAAATGTTTAGTATTTGAGGCAAACATTTATTTCGCCTGCATGTGTTGATTGTGGAATTACAGGTAACGTTTGTCTAAAATCTCCTGCAACCAATATTACTGCATTGTTGAATGATCTGTCATTGTTATTCAAATCTAGCAAACATCGATCAAGGTCATCAAGAGTGTTTGTGTGCATTAATACTAAAACTTAGGTTGCAATACGGCAATATTTTTCCCCGTGCTGGATGTTTTAGAAATATTGCACATGGAAGTTTTGATAGATTGAATGCTTTATTAAATTTCAAAGCAGAATGGGCAGTTCTTCCAACAGGTACAAAGGTCCGAGGTATTCTGGATGAAGCCAGAGCTTAGGCTATGCAATTATGTTTTAAGATGGCTGGTGAAATCAATTTAATACGAAATTTTTTACCACCTCTTCCTGGTGCTGTTCCAATTCATAGTAATGTTCAAATAATTTTATATTCTCCCTGTTAGTTCCTATTTACAATGTCTCCCCAGGGGACAGAGTTAGACACCAGGACCGTTTTTTTTTAACGTGGAGAAAAGGAACAAAAATAAAAATTGCATCAGTGGTGAAGGATTTCTTCTCCACTGACAGAGAACAAGAAATTGAAGTGCAGCATCTGAAGAACATATACTACACTTTGATCTTCACCCGAAGGCCAAGTTCTTTTTTTCTCCCTGTTATTTAATTAGGTGAAAAAAATATGATCACTCAATGTTTTGCTAAAGTTTAATAAACTGGAAGTACCTTAGCCTACGAAAATAGGATGTATTTTTGGTTTAAAATTCCTTATTCACAGTAAGTAATTTAGGTGACTATCACATGAGTTATACCTGTTTTGACAATCCCTTAATCACTGTAAGTGGTTAAGGTTATCAAAATAGGATTTATTCATGTGTTGACAATAACTTATTTACTGTAAG
This sequence comes from Euprymna scolopes, assembly GCF_053919585.1. Classification (NCBI taxonomy): domain Eukaryota; kingdom Metazoa; phylum Mollusca; class Cephalopoda; order Sepiida; family Sepiolidae; genus Euprymna; species Euprymna scolopes. The sequence goes on from NC_136486.1 coordinate 54,666,881, forward strand.
GTATTTTGGTGACCAAAACATGATTTATATATTTTTTGACAATTCCTGAATCATTGTAAGGTGATTAAAATATGATTTATTCATGCGTTGAAAATAACTTCTTTACTGTAAGTTATTTTAGTGACCAAAACAGGGTTTACCCATGTTTTGTCAATGCCATATTCCAAAAAGAAATTTATGGGAATAAAATAGGAAAAGAGGGATTAGAAAGGGATGGTTAGAGAGGGGGATAGAAAGATAGAAAGGGGGGCAAACAGAGAAAAATAGAGATATAGAGGGATTGGCAGATAGAGACAGAAAAATCAAAGAGAGATGTGGAGAGAAAGAAACAGCTAAAGAGGGACAGAAGGGGAGAGAGAATGAGAGATAGGGAGGGGAATGTATATGAAGGGATTGAAAGATAGTGGGGGACCAAAGAGATGGATAGAGAGAAAGAATACGAAGAGATTGAGAGAGAAAGAGAAGGAGAGAGAGAGGAAAAGAGGGAGAGAGACGGAGGTACAGAGAGTGATACACAGAGAGGAAAGGACAGAAAGATAGACATCGAGGGGGACGAGAGAGGAAGATAAAAGAGATTGAGAGGTAATAGAGAGAGCATAAGATAGAGGGAAAGACGGGGAGAAACAGATTATGAACTACACTTAACCGATTTTATCCTCGATCAGTGGATGAGCAATCCTAGATTTAGGCAATTGTATTTTTTGTTCTTATGCAGAGTACCCCTTTTTGGGGACCTGAATGTTCTCTATATAAAGCCGACCTTGAAACTAAATCTGCCTTCGTGGGAAGGCAAGTAAATAGAAATAGAGGGTCAGAAAGAGAGAGAGATAGAGAGAGAGAGAGAGATAGAGAGAGAGAGAGAGAGCGAACGATAGAAAAAGTAAACTTGCAACTAAACAAATACCGGCATGTTCATTTTTCAAAAGGCGCAAATGTGTATACGCCTTACACAATAATATTCCGGGATTAAAAACATATTTCAAAGAATAACTGATTATTATATTGTAATATATTTGTATAATCGAATATGTTTGTTAGATTAACTGTTAATATATATATATATATATATATATATATATATATATATATATATATATACATATATATACATATATATATATATATATATGTATATATATATATATATATATATATATATACACTCGTGGACAAAAAAAATGGGCCATGATTAAAATTGGAACAAAAAAAATGGGCCATGATTGAAATTGGAAAGAAAACAATTTTTAAAATTTTTATCGCTATTTGCTAATAATTAGCTGTTATTTAGTATTTTTCAGATTATTAGTATTAAAGATGAGTCCACGAAAAGTAAGACGACATCTTGACGAAAAACTTAAAAACCGAATTGCATGATTACAACAGGCAAATTTGACTTACAAGCAGATTTTCGACATTTTGAAAGAAGAAAAGGTGGCAACATCTCTTCCAGCTGTGAAGAGAAGTGGGCAAAGGTTCGAAATTGAAGGCACAGTGAGCAGGAAAGTTGGTTTTGGTCGCCCCAGAGCATCCACAATGAAGGACGATCACAGGCTAAAAATGACCGTTTTGAAGGATCGCAAAAAAACTTATTTTGACCATAGCAAACAATTCGAAACAGCAAAAGGAAATTCTCTTTCTAGAGTGACAATATCCAGAAGGATGAAGGAAATGGGATTTTCATCAAAAAGATGTGCAAAAAAACCTTTGTTAACTAAGAAGAACATTAGCGACAGAAAGACATCTGCATCATGTTATGGTACGAAAGATGCAGATTGGTTTAGAAATGTTTTCTGGTCGGACGAATCAAGATTTTTCGTTGCCAGTGATGCCCCTGAACGTTGCATCCGAAGATCCGGAGAAAGATTTTCACCGAATTGCATAAAAACTACAGTAAAACATGGAAACGGAGGAATAATGGTATGGGGGACCTTTTCTGCTGCAGGAGTTGGGGAAATTATCAGATGTGATGCGTCAATTAATGCATAAAGAATACATTCAAATATTAGAAAGAGGTCTATTACCAAGAATCCAGAAGTTAGAAATGAACAATGACATTATTTTTCAACATGATAATGCCCCTGCACACACAGCAAAAGTCACAAAGAAGTGGCTTACTGATAATTCAATTGATGTGATGTTTTGGCCTGGCCAAAGCCCAGATTTAAACCCAATGGAAAATATTTGGGCTATAATATCTCGTGCATTAGTTAGAAAAACTTTTTCCAACAAAGAAAAATTATGGGAAGCAGTACAAAGAGAATGGAATAACATCTCCTCTTCACAGTGCTCCAAGTTGGTTGAGAGGATGATAAAAAGAATTGATCTTTTAAAAAGATCTAAGGGCAATTCCATTCCATACTAAGTTTTTATTAAAGTAAATATCTTGCTCTTTATATTTTTTACTCATTTTCGTTTATTATTTAATTTGCATTTTGTGTAATGCAGCTTTTTGTGCAATAAATTGTAAATTTCTTTCCTGGCCCATTTTTTTTTGTTCATGAGTGTATATATATATATATATATATATATATATATATATATATATATATATATATATATATACTAGCATGGGTGCCCGGCGTTGCCCGGGTGTTTAAAGGTGTATGCTGAGCAAAAAAAAGGGGGTATTTTTTTAAACTTTGACCCCTATTATGACCCCAGAAAATTTATTGTTTTGGCCTCAAATCAAGTTATTACGTTAGATCCATGTCCACGGAACCTATATCTTAATTTTCAAGGGTGTAGACCCAAAATTGTCGGAGGAGTTTGGTAGAGTTCTTAAAGGTCAAATCGTTGAAATTGTACCCCTTAACAGACACATTTCTGGCTGAAACCCGTCACATCGATTTTCCCAAATCTCAGTACCCGGTATTTCAAATTTCGAGTCTATAGACTAAAAATTGACAGAGTTATTGCGTAGGGAAATGTACACAGACATAAAGACAGACAGACAGACACGTTCACTTTTATAGATATATAGATATATATATAAATATATATACTCCGTTCTATAATTATATGCAAATCGATATTTTTTCTAACTCCGATAAATTTCAATGATAATTCGTGAAATGTCGCACATTATACGGCAACACTAACGCATGCGCAGATATAAAATTTTAAGCTTATCTGCGCAATACCGAGCAAACCGAAACCATTTTGGTGAGATGCAGTTGTTTTGTCAGCGTGCCATCTTTTCCATGCAAGATGGGATGTAATGCTTCTTTAATCAAGCTGAGATGTCTAAAATTGTTCAAAGGTTGCGTAGTAAGATTTCCACCGTAGATATTGCCAGAGAATTACACTGTGATCCTCGTGCAATAAAAACAACTATCGCACTCAACTTTGCAACGAAAGTTATTACAAAGGGAGAATTCGTAAGAAATCATATCTGTCACATCGAACAATGAGCAAGATCGAGAGAGAAGCTCTCCGAAAAACACTTCAAACAAGCAAACACGTTTTTGAAAGAGCTGGCGTTTCAATGAGTCTAGTTTCTTTGAATAGCTTAACATGCCTTATCTAAGTAGCTTTTAAGTATTCAAAATGTAAGGGTTTTGTATCGTGTGGGGTATTCGTTATGACTGTCTACGTAATTCCGTCTCATTTTATGATAAACTTCATAATTAAAACAAATAAGATCAGGCTCTGATGTTAGGTAAAACTTGAGCATGCATAGATCAATATATCCTATACGTGTTTCAACAGTTAGTAAATTTTGGAACGCTCAACACTGGTGTAATTTGCTTCGCTTGTTCTATTTGACGACATATTAATATAGTCGGGTATATTTACTGACATTTGAAGAAAATTATTTCGCTCCAATATCCCGAAGAGAAAGGGGACTTTCGGTTAATTTAACCTTGTTTTAAAGTAATTATCCATGCAAATAAAGATAATATATATGAATTATACAACTGCTTGCATAGTTATCAGATGTAAAGAATATGTGTGTATCAAGAAAAATACTAATAAAATATTTAAACAATAGATTATTGCGGCAAAACTAAAATGTTTAATAAACTTGAAATTTAGATGTTTAGAAACGTCCCGAGAAAGAATGAGTGGTAGGGTCTGAAAATAAGACAGTGAGCAAAATGTTGTGTACGTCAACTATGACACTTTAAATTTGTTTGACTCTGATCAATTTGGTAGATATAAAATGTGTATGCTTATTTATACTTTGGGGAATGTGTATGTATTTTCTGATATTTACATGAGCGATTGTTTAATTGAAGCTAAAGAAGTTTTCCTGTATGAGCAAACGTGTGTGTGTAATAGCAGATTATGATACCCATTTTTTGTGTAGTTTCTGATTATTTCCCAGTGCGTTTGTCGACAGTTAATGAAAAGCGAAAAATAGTACGATAGAACTAGGTGCATTTATTTTATATTCCGAGCGAACTTATTGGGGGATATTTAAATTTATTAAACGTAATAAATTTGAATTCATAACGTTTTAATTTAAATTTATTACAACGTTAATATTCGTAAACCAGATTCGCTGGCAACGAGGGTTGCGTAGATTTCACCTGATTTTCTAATAACTGATATGTCCTTACTTGGTCACCCTTGGTGCTGAGCTGCTACACGGTTTAGGGTATGTAGGTCACTACACTAAATTGATAACAGTCATCAACATGAACTCGATCAGATAAAAAGTGCTATGTTGTGATTATAAACATTACGATGCTATGATCGCGGTATCAATGATTAAGAAGATCGTAAGCTAAAAAAGATGTATTTATTTTACGATGATGCTGGAAAGCTGTGGTATAAAGCAAACAGCCTGAATGATATTTTCCTTACACATAAATATGACTTTACTATTCTAAAACGTAATCGTTAAACTCAGACCCAGTAATATTTTAGAATTAGGATGAAATGTAGTTGTGAAATCTGATGTGGTTAACGTTGTATTAGTATAATAATAATCATACCCACCCACCCTCACACACACACCCACACACACACACCCACCCACACACACACACCTATATATATATATATATATATATATATATATATATATATATATATATATATATATACAGGCGCCTGAGTGTGTGCGAGCACTTTAGACTATATATAACCTGCTTTGACATACACTATAGACACTTTATTAAAAATATTTGTATATAAATACAGAGATATATTTCGATTTTTTTATATATTTGTACATGTCGCTATGTTTGTGTATTTATGTAAGTGTGTTTTTGTTTTTAAACTGTATTTCTGATCAAGCCGACTTGCACCTGCCGCGGTGCACACACTGATCCTGGTTATAAGGAAAAACTAAATTTGTGGATTCAATTGAACGTGAAACATATTACGGATGAATTCACAGGAGTACACACACCAGCAAACTCGTCTAGTTTGCTTCAGTGAGCGAAGAATTAGCCGACCGTGTTTGATAACTTGATAGGACGCATGTGTACACACACTGATACATTCCTATATGCGCACGTGCACACACGCACAAGCACCAACTAATGGTTTATGACGATAACAGAGACATACAAACAAAATATAAACGTATACCAATGCAGTTATAACGATAACTAAGGCAAACACCATATACACACTTATTAAATAACCGAGTTTTTTTATGAATGAGTTATATTCAGAAACTACTAAAATTAAATAAACACATATATACAAACCCACGCGCTCGCAGAGACACACAGACATAGAGAGACACCCACACATATACCCATATGTATATACATATATATATATATGTATGTATAAATACATGTATACGTGTGCGTGTGTGTGTGTGTGTGTTTGTGTGTGTGTGTGTATGTGTGTGTGTGAGCGCGCAACGGATAAACTTTACTCTAGGATAGCGATACAAAATAAACAGTGAATTGACAATAACTGTAGAAAATAAATGAATAAAACAAGGAATAAAATAAAATAACCACATATATATTAATTAATAAGTCTCTCTTTCTCTCTCTCTATCTCTATATATGCATATATATATATATATATATATATATATAGATATAGATGTATAACATTATATTAGAAATATAGAATGATTAAAACACAAAATAATACATATACTAGACATAGTCTGAAAGTAACCAGCTTACCACAACAAATGGATATCTACTCTTCCCATAACACACACAAAGAGAAGATTGGAAACGGAGGTCAACTGTGCCTTTGTCTTGCAAGTGCTCACCCATTAGCAGATTAGGATGGGCGCGGTGGCAATTAGAAAGTTAATCAGGAAACAAAATATCTCACTAACATGCCTGTATACCCACAACTTCTATAAACCTGACGAATTATAACGAGAATGAGAAACCGAATATTCTGTGTAGCTTTATTGTCATATATATCTTCATAACTTACTACCTAGCTCTACCTATGTATAGAGCACTCTTGAAGTAAATACTTAACACACATTGCATAAATTATAGCTTCGTATATTAATTCATGTGATTAAATGAAGTATATATATATATATATATATATATATATATATATATATATATATATATATTTAAAGGAGATTAGAACAATAGTCTAAAGAGCTGAGTGTATTTTAATGCAACAGTGAAATTACTAGTTTAATTAAAATACAGGAAATAGAAAGTGCTCGCTGTAATTTAGATATATAATAAGCTCGATAGTTAAATGTCCTAGAGCTAATTCAATATTAAGTAATGTGATTTATAATTTAAAATTTAAAAATCAAATTTTAATTAAATTAAAAATCCGTTTCATACGAAGGAACAACAACAAAATCAATTATATGTACGATCGTTTCGGAAAACAATGCTTTTTATTGTGGTATACATCAAGTTATGTAGAATAATTATATATAGTTTTTTGGTAAGCAAGGTCTCCTCATCAGCAAATTTTGAAGGGTTTTTATTGAATTTAAAAGACACCATAAATAAACCTAGCATTAAAAGTAAGGCAGATGAATCTGAAAAATTGAAATGAAATGTCTGGATTTAAAATTTATAAGAAAATTAATATGAGTTAGAGATAGAAATAAGTAGAGAAAAATATATATTTTTGAATTTACATAATAAATTTGCTTTAAAAATATATAGAGATATTTACCTTTTAATTTTTCTTTTTTTGAAATCAGGAACTGTGGTTAAAGTAGTCATTTAGATGTTTGCTATAGCTTTTTATCTTATTGAATGATGAATTTTAAAAAGGGGGACTCTCGTGCAATAAATTGTTTCCGTTAGCGTATTTTTGATTTAAAGACGCTACGGTTTATATATAGAGAATATTGTTATTACATTTTTAAGGGGAGATAATTGTCATGTTTTCTTGACTTTATTTATTATTTATTTGAGGGAGTAAGGGTGGTAATTAGTCTAACTTAATTTATTAAAAAAAAATAATAAAAAAATAATTGTAATCTATTTTTACTAATAAGTAATTTTTAATGATTTAAGCTGGTTTATATTTATTAAATTTAAACCAACGTGTATGACTACATGTCATAAGCTCCTGTCTTGAATTTAATAGTTTGGTTGTAATTTTTATATCTTCATATTTTAAAATCTTTAGGGTATCTTTTGTACATAGTGGACAAATTTATATATATATATATATATATATATATATATATATATATATTCATGAAAAACACCTGTAAACTGGTATTGTACAGATTAGCTACGATTGCCAGTTAGGATTGTACTAATTTCGAATCCAGTTCATTTCCCAAGGCACACTGATTAAACAAACGTTTTATCTTGCGTTTAACTAACTGAATAGGGTGTAAATAAGACGATTGCAATAATTTATTAAAATTAAACTTGAGCTATTAAGCAAATAGTACTATTCTTTCACTTAGATACTTCGCGGAGCGGTATTGAACAGTACATCACAGAAAGCCATTTTGCATCACAAATGCTATATTATTATACAAGTGATGGAGTGGAATAAAAGTGATCAGCTTCTTAGATAGATAATTTCAGCAGAATCAAATAAATTTAATCCTACGAATGCACATAAGCTATAGGTATAAAATAAAACAAAGCACGGTGTATATGTGTATACTTTTTCCATGACAATATATTTCACACCAGGTTCTAAGTCATAAAGTAAATTTAAGCAAAACACCTTAAGTTATAGATATTTACACCATTAATTCTACAATTTGATAGTCGTATCTATAATAGATTATTATGTACTTACTTATAAAGTTAGTCTAAAATATAAAATTTGAATAGAAAATTACCAAGACACAATATAAGAGAGATAAACATAAGTAATAAAACTATTGGCTTAAGTGGCAGCGTAAGGATTGAGTTGTTAACTATAAATGTATAATGGCTATGGCATTGTACATTAGTTCATGGCAATTTGGATCTGGCTGCGATAGGGAGACAACTATGCATAAATATTTTCCTTAATGTTGATTTATTTGCTAAATAGAATATGTTTTGCTGAATTTCCGATAACAGGAAAAGAAGTGGTATATTTGTTTAGTCTTCAGAAATGACATATCCGGTAGATATTTTGTGTAGGAGCCCGAGTTACACCACAAACTGTCGTTAAATCGAGCTTTGATGACTATCAAGAGTCAGTAATATGGTAAAAATAAAACGTCTCAGCGTATAGCGATATGCAGCCTCGTTTGAGGGAAACCAATCTCGTCTTGTGATGATGTTACATGGAGACAATTGATTATACGAGAACTCGATGAACATTTTCCGCCCAGACGTTGTAAGTGCGTAGAAACCGATATTCGAGATAGTTCTGGCCTTGTCTCATGTGGTTTGTTAGGGTGCTTACACCTGGCACTTTCGATCGTCCTTACGTTCTAATAAATAATACAGAAAAATCCACGCTAATTTATCAACATAATTTATCTGCTTACTACTATAATCTTCAGTATCCCGTTAACATGGACCTGAAAAAGGGAAACGAAGCAATTTAAAAACTACTAAACAAACCCAGCGTCGCTGGATAGGTTTCTTTGCAAGATATCTTTGTAAATTTAATTTTATTGTACTAAGGCCCATTAATTTTTAAATACATTTCTCTGAATATATGATTGTACTTCGGACTCTGATTTTATTGATGCTTTCCGCCTTGGGTTTTATAGAAGTGGGAATCTTTGGTCACAGGAAAACAGCGTGTTGAAAATTGGCATGGCACGAGAGGAATAAATACTCTTTAAATCAGTCTGGTCAGGAGCTGCTAGAAAGGACTTGTCCTGCCTTGATAGAGTTCAAAATAGACTTCGTAGCCTCGTAGGAGATGTCATTTTCTCTTCCTTGCAACCTCTATCTCAGAGAAGAGATGTTGCGAGGTTGTCTCTGATGTATCGTTATTTTCATGGAAAGTGTTCGACTGAGCTTCAATCTATGGTCCCCTCTCGCCAAACATTCACAAGAAACACTCGTCTAGCTGTAAACACTATCAATAATTTCCCCCACTCTTTATATGTGCCTAAACCTAAACGTAGATTCCATGAACAAAGCTTCTTTCTTAGAACTGAACGCCTGTGGAATTGTCTTCCGTTTTCCTGCTTTCCAGCTGACTACAATATGGTTGGTTTAAGTCTAACGTAAATAAGTTCTTGATGAGCGGTTCCATATAAGTTATCAAATTTACCTAATTTTCATTACTAATGTTTACTATATTGTCCAATTTCTACTGTACACTCTTTAACCCTTATCCTTGAGTGACCTCTTAGCCTTGATAATGTGGTGACGCCTATGTAAAAAAAAAGATAAATCCTGCATCTAATCTTGTGTATGTTTGTTACGTATTCTTGACATATAAATGGAAACGAAAGGCGACTTTCTTGACATTCTTTGAACTAATTCATTCCCGAAGACTCCTCGATTAAAACAGATATCGGAAATCGCGTTCTACCTCTGGCAACAAGGTCGTGATACGAGCGTGTTAAATAAATTAAATAAATCAATAAATTAAATAAATTCAATTTGCAAGAATATTGTATATAAGTTTGAATACTAGATAATTAGACGTCAATCATGAATTTTAATATTAGATATTTATATGTAATTCACGTAAGGAATTTATAAACATGCGGTATAGATTTACATATAATGATATACGTTAGTAGACTGGATATATTTTTTCCGCTAAATTGTATAATGAACACTCTAATGGAAATTATAATCATGTGAGATAAACGAAATATCACATATATTAATTAATTATATTTTAAATATATTAACAAATAAATAAAGATTATAACATACTGTAGAGGAAACTACCACTACACAATACTTTCTTAAGTTATAAATATACCGGGGCAACCGCGCCCGATATGGGTTTATGTACCTCGCAGTATGCAATGTTGGGGTTACATGCAACTCTCATTTACTATTTTTCTTGTCTTGTAAAAAAAGGGAACATTTTTCAAATAACATCTTTATTGAATCATTCGTAATTACTATTTCTGACCCAGAAAAAAAAACTGGCGATCGTGAAGTCGAAACTCTAAAGCGAAATATCTAGACCATCGCAAGTTTAGCAGCAAACTAACACGAAGTCAAAAACGGACCAGCAACAACCAGACCTGTTTTTTTTTAAAGAAGTATGATAAACTTTACGTATCATTACATAACGAAACTAATTAACAATTGAGTTATATTCAGCGCCAATGAAAAGTAATTTTTACTGGTACGACAGAAATACCTCGTAGAAAGCATGCAACAAGAAGTGGTAAGCAGGCAAATCTTTTTTTTAGACATTAGAAAATGCATTTTGAAATTACAAATATTACTCTATTAAAACTAAGATGGTAAATATGTTTCCAATCTTGTCAATAGATATTATTTTATATTGAAATGGGTAAACTTTTTTGTAAACAAATGTAATATTACCGGAGCTATAAGACACTATAAGACACTATAAGACACTATTCGAGTAAATAATTTATCTTAATACAGCAGCCGACAATGTTCGTTTAGCAACATTGTAAGAATTTACATTATCACGAATTTCGGCAGATGTTTTAAATGCCTCGTTGTTTGATGACGGATAGTATCGGCAAAGCATCTCGGTAATAAGCCTAATCTCAATCTATAAACACTTTAGAGGGATGGTGGATGAGCTAAAAGATTCAGAAGCAATTCTAAACTTTATAGCATCGGGTGTTGCATACGTCAGAGAGTTTCTTTATAAAATTTTAAAATTAATCCCCCCCAAAAAAAAAATATAGAAAAATTATGTCCAACCAAATTCACAGAATTAAGCAAGTGATGATTTTTCTGATTAAAAGTGAAAACGGAATATCTATACAAAGATTTAAAACATCGATTTAACACCTAAAATGACAAAAAAATACCAACGAGATTATATTATCGACGTGGAGGATCGCATCGAGAAAACTTTGTGACAAATCTTTTCGGAATACATAATATACACATTTAATACCTTCTGACCATAAAGGGTCCTATAGTAAAAATATAAGCAAAACATTAAAATAAAAAAAGTAATAGATAGAAAATACAAACATACAGTATAAAATCAAAGGAACAGTTCCACAACATTTTCGTAATACGTAACAGTTTACATATTAAATAAAATAGTTAAGTTGCTCTGCTATTTTAATAATAAATTCACGCATTACACGCACTGTGAGGAAAACGCAAAAGTTAGTGGCAATAAAATGTATTTTATTAGCGACTCTCTTTTTAAGTAAATTTGAAACAGACTACCAACATATAGCACTATTAAAAGGTTTGAGACTCGCTCAAAAATAGAAACTTGTATATTGGTACATGTAAAATATTTTTTTAGGAGATTTTGGGAGCTATTGGCGTGTCGGTATTTTATGGATATTTACATTCCCCCCAAAATACTCTATTACAGTTTAAGAGTTTTCCGTTACTACATAAAAAGAGAATATGTATCTGTGAACATTCTATAGCAGTTTCCTTTGCGCATGGAAAGAGTTAGCAATTCGTGGTGAAATGCAAATAATTCTCCAACCCCTTATTAGAGGTTTCCGAAGTAATTATTTAAAGGGCCCTAGGATTTTATTTATTATTTTTTTTAACAGAATTGCATGTTTAGAAGTTGATATGATTTTATATGTTTCTGCGATCATAGAGTGTAAAACACGTAATGTATATATATATATATATATATATATATATATATATAAATATATATATTTAAATATGACATATGTTAACATGTTTAATTGTATAAAACAAGTTGGCAGTATTAGGATAATGTTGAGGTTAATAATATTTAATGTTCTGTTCTTGAGTGAGTATTATGTTTGTATTCGCTTTTTTAGTACAATTGTAAAAAAAGTGATTTTACGTAAGAAGGAATTGCCACAAACAACTATAAACGTATTTTACTGGAATATATAAAAAATTCATTCCAGTTAAATTTAAGCTTTACATCATCTGGTATTAACGTCTTAAGTGTTAGTATGCAATATTTGCAAAACACTATTCACGTAGTTCGTTTACATCTTGGTGGTTACGACCACAAAGAAAGAAATAAAACAATACCTAGAAAATATGTATTGTATCCAGTAGTAAACGCATGTTTTAAACAATCATCAGTTACTTAAAAGAGGTGGGCGTTCGTTCGTTGTTATATGTTGAGCATACGTGTATTTTAAATTAAACTGACGCCGTGCGAATCAATATTTGTCCCGAGACGCCATATTGTAAGGTTCTGAACTATTCGTTTTATTTGACGTTTTATAATATTTTGATTGAAGAAATTCCCCTAAGGTTACCAGAACAGACACCGCCTGCACATTTATTATGTTTAAACAATTATCCACCATCTTATATAATTTTACAACACCTTAATATATACATTTTCTCGTAAGAATAAAATCCAATATTTTATTCTAGGAGATGAACAATCACGATCGCCATCATCTCCAGACAAAGTAGTTCTTATGATTTACTCTCTATTTACAGTACTCTTCACTCCCCCAGTCTACAACCGTAAGATATATGTATATTATAAGTATGTTTTTGAGCAACCCTTCTCAACTGGATCATAACCTCCTATACAAACGCTCAACTTTCCATTTCCCGTTACACAAAAAATAATTCCTACTTTACACAGCTCCCGCCTTTCTCATTTGTTGCCATCTCTCTCTCTTTCTCTCTCTCTCTCTCTCTCTCTCTCTCTCTCTATATATATATATATATATATATGTATATATATATGTGTATATATATGTATATATATGTATATATATGTGTATATATATGTATATATATGTGTATATATATGTGTATATATATGTATATATATGTGTATATATATGTATATATATATGTATATATATATGTATATATATATATATATATATATATATATATATATATTTAATATGAGGAAATTTAGATGACATAATTATCGATCCCCTTGGTTTCGAAATCTGATATTTGGGAATCATTTTGGTTCAATATCAAGCTCTCCACACACTGTTTATCTTATTCTTTTCCCTAAACTTAATTAACTATACACACACACACACACTCACACACACACACACACACACACACACACATATATATATATATATATATATATATAAATATATACATATATATATATGTATATACTAGCAGTCGTACCCGACGGTGACTGGGTTCAAAAACAACCTACAGAAAATTGACTCTGATTTATGAAAGTATGATAGGTTATGAAAAGGAAGGGTTGTAAAGAGATAGGTTCGAATTTGGGGGTATCAAAACCAAAGCTAAATATGATAAAAGTAAACATGAAATAGATAAACACCATAATTTATTATACCATACCTGTTCACACTGAAACACTTATCACAATATTCCGAGGACCTATATAATAAAAAACCTTTTTAAACTTGGTGACATATGTCCATTCTATGGAGGTCAGGTGCGAACGAACACGCCATAATTTTATGATAACATATTTCTTCAAACTGAAAAATAATTATCAAAGTATACTTACGCAGATAGATATGAACAGTCTTTATTAAAGTGTGTTCCTATTTCCATTCTATGGAGGCCAGGCTCCAACGCAGACCCAGAAATTTATTATACCATCCCTATTTGAGTTAAAACATACTTATTAAAGTATTATTATGTACATCTATATCAAAAACACTTGGAAACGTTTTTTTTTTATTTGTAATTTTTTTATTTCCATACTTTGTGGACCAGGCGCGAAAGCAGACCCCACAATATTAATGGGCCACCGTTTTTGCAGATCAAACATACCAATTCCTGTGTCTCGATACATCTTCTATCATTATATGTAATCAGTTTTTCAAAATAGTCAACTATATAGGAGCCTATTCGTGACCAGACACACACACATTCAGGTTTATACTATATACATTTATACTACATACGACCCGTACGTCAGTCAAGGCTTCTAACCATTACGCATATTCGCTGATGCCTATATATACATATATATAGACAACAAGATTATGAAATAAAGACACATAACTATATATAGGTAGATATAGAATGGACCATTTATTGAATAATGGAATACAGGCAAAATTTGGGGGATAGAAAAGTCTCTTCATGCCAGGGCATTTCGAAGCTTATTGCTTCACATCAGAAGAGTCGAGAAAGTACGAGGTCATGTTAAGGTAATGGCGGTATGCTTTCCATCTTACATTGATTAAGAATTTATCCAGAGCTGCTATTAATTTTGAGATGTAGGATTTCCGGGATGGGGTAGGGATGTTTTTGGATGAGAGGGGATGTATTCCTTATTAAACATATATGAAAAAGTCAAATAAAACTCAACCAAGAGAGAATAATTTTTGTTGACCTTGGTATTATCCGGATAAGTTTGCTTGTGTGGAATTAATCTTTCTCTTTTCCTTTTACATTAAGCTATTATAAGCTCCCTCTTGGTTGAGCTTCATTTGACTTTTTCAGATATGTTTCATAAGGAATACACCCCCCTCACATCCAAAAACATACCTACCCCATCCTGGAAATCCTACATTTCTAAATTAATAGCAGCTATCAATAAATTCTTAATCAATGTTAGATGGAAAGCATACCCCCATAACCTTAACATGGACAAACACTTTCTCTACTCTTCTGATGAGAAGCAATAAGCTTTGAAATTCCCTGGCATAAAAAAGTCTCTTCTGTCCCCCGAATTTTGCCTGTATTCCATTATTCAATAAATGATCCATTCTATATCAACCTATATATAGTTTTGTGTCTTCATTTCCTACTTTTGTTGCCTATTGTATAAGCACCAATAATTATTGTTGAGCTTGGCATTATCCGGATAAGTCTCCTTTTGTGGAATTGATCTTTCTCTTTTCCTTTATCTCTCTCTCTCTCTCTCTCTATATATATATATATATATGTATATATATATATATGTATATATATATATATATATATATAATGTTTTTTAAATATAATTATCCACTGGCACGTGTTTCGTCGTCCACGACTCATCAGAGTAGCTAAATCTAGGGAGATTCGAAATCGGCACCTCGTGATAAGAAGCCTAAACTTCTACCACGCGGCTAACCTCGCCGGACTACTATATGTATCACTTTTACGTAGATGTATTTATTTGTTTTTGTTACCGATACTTTCTTGAATGTATTCACTTATTTATACGAAAGGGTATGTTTAACTGAATGCTTGTGGAAAATACTTTTCCCATAAACCAATCTGGTACCCCCTTTAATGGGGAGCGACATATATATATATATATATATATATATATATATATATATATATATATATATATATATATATACTTTGTTTAAAACAATGTGTTGCTAACATTTTTCTCGAATTCTCTAACATTATTCTTATAGTAGCATACTGCTTTGGCACACACGTTCATCTTTAACTTGTATTTTCTACATGGATATATACTTTTGATATTCAAGAATGTACCATTTGTAGTGTAAATATTAAATAATACAGTTGAAATATAAAAAAATATAAGATGTATATATATATATTGTATGTATATATATATATATATATATATATATATATATATATATATATTATTGCCCCAGATGAAATAGTTAAAACTATTGTCTTTTGTATTGAGTCTCAATCAACATATATAACAGGTTTTGCTTATTTAAATTTCACGAACATATCATTATGACATATAAAGTTAAGAAAATAAGATGAGCACTTTGAGATTATACAACATGCATAGCTATGTTCGTAATTTTCCTAACCAAGCAAGACTATATTTGACAACGCATAAGTATTATTGGAGAAACCAGATTGGAGAAATCCAGAAATACTTTTCCAAAAACTATTTTATAAGTAAAAAAGGGGTTTGCTAATACAATACACTATTTTGCCTTTTGTCTTTCACCACTACTTCAGCAGGTAACATAAAAAAACAAGGGAAGTTCCATTTTAAAAGCAGGAGTTGTATGTGGTAAAATTCTCTAATAATAAAATAGCGAGAATGCGCCAAAAAGATAGGGTTTTGCTGTGTAAGAAATACATGCATAATGTCGCCAGGAAGAGGCTCAAGAACTAAGTATACGTCATTAGTAATCCTGAATTGGTGATAATCTTTCACGATGTTAATTTTATTTTTATTTCGGACTATTAGTCTCATCTTTATTAGTTGTTGTTTGTTTGTTTTTTTTATTGGTTCACCACGTTTCGGCCAACTTCCTCTGGCCTTCGTCAGGTGGTAACCGCGACGGATAGGAACTTCGAATCTCCTAACTGCATTCTCAGCCATCACTGCCATCCGTAGTTGTCGTCGTCTCACCACATTTTTGACCAATTACCTCTGGCACGCTTTGGGTGGGATTGAAACCGCTATCTTCAGACAATGTTCATCTGGAACCGTAGAGATTCAACGTCTCTATCAACTGCGCCACGGGCCCCGAAGGGCGATCAAGGTTGGATTCTTTGATCTTATAAATCCACATTTATTTATTAACTGATCTTCCATAGTCGGGTCCGTACCGATTGGTATATATATATATTATTCCTTAATTGGAATTTTTATTTTTTATTTTGAGATGAGCATTTGTATGTTAATTTTATTTTTATTTCGGACTATTAGTCTCATCTTTATTAGTTGTTGTTTTTTTTTTTTTGAAACGTGGTGAACCAATAAAAAAAAAACAAACAAACAACAACTAATAAAGATGAGACTAATAGTCCGAAATAAAAATAAAATTAACATACAAATGCTCATCTCAAAATAAAAAAAAAAAATTCCAATTAAGGAATAATATATATATATACCAATCGGTACGGACCCGACTATGGAAGATCAGTTAATAAATAAATGTGGATTTATAAGATCAAAGAATCCAACCTTGATCGCCCTTCGGGGCCCGTGGCGCAGTTGATAGAGACGTTGAATCTCTACGGTTCCAGATTATCTGAAGATAGCGGTTTACATCCCACCCAAAGCGTGCCAGAGGTAATTGGTCAAAAATGTGGTGAGACGACGACAACTACGGATGGCAGTGATGGCTGAGAATGCAGTTAGGAGATTCGAAGTTCCTATCCGTCGCGGTTACCACCTGACGAAGGCCAGAGGAAGTTGGCCGAAACGTGGTGAACCAATAAAAAAAACAAAGAAACAACAACTAATAAAGATGAGACTAATAGTCCGAAATAAAAATAAAATTAACATAAAAATGCTCATCTCAAAAAAAAAAAAAATCCAATTAAGGAATAATATATATATATCTTTCACGATCTTTTCCACTTAAAGTAAACGCATGGTTATCATTACAACCTTGCATTAGATACCATGAAGGTATAACTAAGTTAGAAAGCGTGATCATTACTATTTCGCATTAGATGTAATGATTGTATTAATAAAACAACATGAACGTACTCATACTAATACGTTAGGTCGGTTTACGATTAGACTCACATTATTGCTTTGTTAGTTACACATCTTATTCAATAAACGTATTATCTACTTACAAGATGGACTCATCATCGTTAGTTATATTTTAGTGAATTTCAGTAAAAGAGTGTTTTGATTAGTAAGACTACTGTTATTATCTCGAGCGATAATAACCAAACAATTAAGTCAGATCTTCATCCCCATATCTTCATGTGTATCTAAAATCTTCCTGCGTTACCCAAGCATCTGTAAGGAATTTTTAAAGTTACCTTTAATTCAGATAAAGAAGGGCGATCTCGTCTAGTCCACCATAGCTAGGTAGAAATCTTAAGTAATTTGTAATAGTATTCTTAGCGTTATCCATGATAGGGAGTGTAGTTTCAACCCTCAGACCTATATAATTACCACCTTTATTATCAAGTACTTTATGTACTTCGAAACAAGCAATAGTGACAGTAAAAAAAATCCAATTGCGAATTACTTAAAAATTCTAGCAATTAATGGGTGATGAGAGGCGGGCATGCTAAGCACTAAGTTAACAGGTATTTCTGTTCGAAATTCCGTGCAGATTCTTGATTTTGAAAGGAATATTCCCGAAAAATACACCAGAAGCATACCAGAGAATGCATGTACCTACACCTTTTACGAATTATACCCACGATGCAGACAGTAGATCGATTTATATAAAAAATAGCGATTTTCACACGTCGTGTCAAATATTTAAAAACATTAACGAATCTAACAAAACAAATGTGTGTTGCTGCATTTTTAAACAAAGTTTCTCAAGATAATAAGGAATATATGTATATATATATATATATATATATATATATATATATATATATATATATATATATATATAATAAATTACTATATTTTTATAATTATTATCTTGTCCACGTAAAACATTTTAAGTTTTACAATTTTGAGTAAATTTTCGAATGCACCAGAGTCAGGGAAATTCTAAAGGAATTATGAGAAAAAAATCAAAAAAATATATCAAATCTTTAGGGCTGACTAACCAAGTAATACGCATTAATCAAAAATAAGTATGCGTTCAAATTGAAAGATGAAAGCGGTTTTGCAAGTAATTTTATAGGACGTACACATGCAAAATGAAGAAAGTTTCCGCAATTTGATTATCGTTTGGGGCGTAAAAGGATTGTTTGATATCTTATAGACGCACAATTTTCATGGTATTTCTTGAATAAAATAAGCTTTGATGAATCCAAAGCAAGAAAAATCGTTAACATTTAAGTGCGAGCTCAGAGTGAAGGGTATATTATAATACTGTACGGCAATTTATTCAGCAGACTCTACAATAAATGTGTAATGGAATTGGAAAACTTAAATGTGCATTATTTTTAAGTAGAGTTTTCGCAACATAAACTAAATTATATTGTGGGTAAAATCATTTTTTTAAAATGGCAAGTAATTACAAACTCAAATTTAAAACAATAAGTGGATGTAATATTTACTGTCTAAATGGATTAATATCCACTTTCCTGGTATTGCTAACAAGATG
>NC_136486.1:54688746-54718746 GCF_053919585.1 Euprymna scolopes
AATTTATAGGAGCATATATTTCTTTAACATTTCATCAATTCATACGAATGCCTCGTTGGTACAGTGGTAACGTCAAAATTTGTGTGTGTGTGTGTGTGTGTGTGTGTGCGCGCGTGCGTGTGTGTGTGTGTGTGCGTGTGAGTTGGTTCCTTATAGCGGCTGGAAAATTTCTTTAAAATTTACAGAACCGTTGTGTATACGTCTGCGAGTGATCTTAGTTAAGCTTTGTCTCAGTAAACGCCCGATAATTACCGATAATCGATAATCTATTGTTATTTATCTATCACCGGAAAGTTATTTTTCCGTGTCGTGTCTTAGCAACAATGATAGAACTACGGGCTGGTGAAATTCTATTGTGGGTAAGCGTTGTGGGGAACAACCCTCCAAATGGAGTAATCCATCCTCCATATAAACTTTACGAATGACGGTCCCAGGCGTGGATGTAATTCTAGCGCGACGCTCGCATGCTCAGTGAATTACCTACACTGTTCGTTTGTAACTTTTTCTTCGTATCTTTTTCGTTTTTCATGTAAGACATGTTCAAACTGTATTCCGTTGTTTTGCTCTTCTTTGTGGCTACTTGCGAGCAATGACACTGGCAACATTGGATTCGAGATACATATTTACGTCTAAAACAGTGTGTTTATATCACTGACGACATTAGATTCAAGAAACAGTCACGTCTAAAATAATGTTCTGAAAACATTAATGACGTTGAACTCAAATGTTTATCGCGCTACGAAAGTGTAGCATAACACTTGCGGCTGAAGGACTCGCGGAAATAAAAAAAATAGAATTAAATACTGTTAATTGACCTTAAAAATCCAATCAATTACGAAACGAAAGGTGTTGGGAAAAACGTTTGTCGCTACTTAAAACGTAAATCTTTACTTTGTAAAAGAAAAGAAAGAAAAAAAGCACGTCTCTACTAAAAAGGTTCTTTAAAAAAAACAAATGAAAAATCAGTTCGTCGCTGTTTTTCTCTACTAAAAAGTAAATCGTGCATTATCTTTTTTCAAGGGGAAATATATATTTGATTGGGGGGTGGATTTGAACAATTCACGGTCTGTCTAAATCAATATATATTTTTTGCTTTATTTTATTGTTCTGAGAGAGAAAAATCAAACCGTTTTGTTAAGTCCAACAAGAAAAACGGTTTTTTTTTTAACAAGACAATGAACGTTTAAAAATTTCTAAATCCAACCAGACAAAATGGACGAACTAAAATTAACGTTAGAACATTTGACTAAAGTGCAAATTGAAGCAGCCAAACATCAACAACGAACATACGAGCTGCACAAAGAATTACAAATACAAGCAGCCGAAGCTCAAAAACAGTTGGTCGAACATCAATAACGAACAGAAGAATTACTGGCAGAACTCGCAAAGAATAACGCGCACTCTGAAAACGATTCAGATTTTTCTCAAAATACAAAACAATCGATAATTTTAAGTACGAGTGAAATTAAAAATCATCTGCAGCTTATTGTAGGAGATATGAAGGCGTTTTCAATATCGATTGCGGTAACTGGTCTGCCTAGAAGAAGACCAGACTGTTGCTGCGGAAACTTGAAACTACTGAACATGACAAATTCGTGGATTACATCTTGGAAGAAAACGTGCGTCTAGCGCGACGAACATCATTGGTTAAGAATGAACTGCAAAGATTAAACATCGATATAGCAGCATTAGCTTAAACACATCTATCAGACGAAGACCCAATTACTGAAGTTATGTCGGCTTACACACTGTTTTGAAAAAGTAAACCGAAGGGCAGGAAGCGGGATTGTGGCGATTAGATCCACACTTGTTAAAAAGATTCAACATCAAACTGGAATACCTGATTGTCGCATGAAGCTCAGTCTTCTGGCATGTGGTGCATGCTTTTCTATTCTTTCAGTGCATGCACAAACTATTGAATCCACAGAAGGCAACATGTCCTTTTTCTGGAAGTGTTTAAATACCATTGCAGCTGTACCAATTGATGAAAAACAGATTGTTCTCAGAGATTTAAATGCACGTGTTGGTCAAGAAAATGAATAATTCTGTACACAAAAAGGGGTTTGGTCAAAATGACCAAGAGATACAGAAAGAGAAAAAAGGCCCTCCGTGTAAAATTTTGAATGACAATCTAAAATACAGAACAGTCGTCGAAAGAAAATACAATAAGAAAAGGCCAGTTCTAAAGAGAGAGAGCTTAGGAGAATGAAGAATATGCCGTGGGCCAATGTATCTGCCGAGGTTCAATATGCTTAAGCAAATACACCTAATACTTATCGAGTCTTATTAAGCGGGGTTTTCGTCCAAAGCCAGCTCCTTTTGCACCTTTACTGTCCAAAGCTTGGTCGACTCTCATCACGTACATAGACAAAATCAGAGAACGATAGATGGAGTATTTTGCCGATTCTTTGGATTGATTTAACCCATCAACTATCGATTAAATGTAATTGGCCTCAGCCTGATATTCTTCATCACATGGATGTTTCCCTCACTGTCTCTACTATGGGGAAGATAATGCCTGGAAAAGCACCAGTCGGCATTCCCATTGAGTTTTTCCCCATGGAGAGATGTATGTAACCAATGCATTACACATGCTGATCAAAATGTCTTGGCTGGGTCCACCAGTACACCAGGATTGGAGAAATGGCCTACTATTCTATCTCTCTTTGAGAGAAAGAATCAAAATATGACTGCTATCACCACCGTGGGATAAAAATTGTTTAATCAGCAAGGAAGGTACGGGCGAGAGTTTTGCTGGATTGGAGCATCGAATATATCTGCCCGCTACTCATTTCTGAATCGCAGTGTGGTTTCACTGAGAGTAGTAGCACTGTCGATATAGTATTTTCTGTAAGGCAGTTGCAAGGAAAGTGTATCAAACAACAGATGCCACTTTATCAAGTATCCGTGTATCTCACAAAGGTGTTTGATATCGTTAACAGACAGAACTTGTGGGTAATTCTTGAGAGCATTGGATGTCCTCCAAGCTTTATCAGGATGGGTATGGAACTCCACGGAAATATAAAGGTTCCCGTTGCATATAAAGGGCAACGATCTAGGGAGTTTGCCGTTGACAACCGTGTGAAACAGAGGGATATTCAAGATCCAACTCTATTCTCAATTTATATCGCAGTGCTTCTTGCATACGTATTTATGGTTTGCGATAATGGTGATTTTTCCGCTTTAAGACTACTGGCAAAGTATTTTAGCTAAGAAGATTTAATGCAAATCTCAAACATATGGAGGTCAATTAGGGAACTACTCTACGCTGATGATGTTGATTTTGTGTTTAATTTGGAGCGCAATATGCAAAATTTAATTAATTATTTTTCAGTAGCATGTGACACCTTTTCCTTCAATATCATCACTAAGAAGACGAAAGTGATGTTCACCTCTGCACCTGGTGCTCCGTACATTGAGGCAAATAAATATGTGGGAGAAACTCCCGCATTTATGTCATATTGTTTGGATGTATGTCCGTCGAGGACAACTTTGATTTTTCTATTACTTAAGAAGGATGTAATTACATTATGAATTCTTCCAGTGATTCCATATGATCTAATTTTCCTTAGAAGACCATCGTGCCATACTCTGTCAAAAGCCTTAGATATATCAAGGGCCACCGCTCTACCCTCCCCTGTTTTATCCAATGAACGGTCGGATATAAATGTTCGGAAGCTATCCCAGTCAGCCATAGTGTATCGATATACTGCACGATGGAGAGGCACGTCTGAGGGATTATTACATTTCATCTTTATCTTAATTGATACAACAGAGTGGTCGGAAGATCCAAGTGGAGACAGAAGGGAAACTGATCATAGTTCATGGGAAGTTGTGAGAAAAAGGTCTAGGAGACTCGCATACTGGGCGTTAGAAATTTTCTCAGATATACGTTTAAAGATACTAACTCCGCTCTTGGGGGAACGATAGAGAGTAAATATACACGCAGTAGTGTGAGCGTGTGCAACTCAGAAGAACATATTAGGTAAGTTCGGATCTTTACTGCAGATGGGCTTACCACATGGAAATCCATCTTTAAGATAGGCACATATTGCATGCCTATGACAGTATTGGGTGTCAGATTTGGAAGTTAAGTTAGAGTATCCCTTAATTACGAACTAATATAGGGAAATAATTTTTCCAATGCCAGTTTCGCTTCGAAATAATAAATCTGGTTTAGTCTCCTTTAATTGGGTTTCAACTTCTGGAAGGTTAGAACGTAGACCCCTGATGATGCAGAAGTAGTCATGGTAGTGGGGGTCTACGTTGGAAGTTTCAGATCCGGGTGTAATCTATGCATAACTTAAAATATTTTACAACCGCGAAACAAACAATTCACGCTATTTTTATTGCAAAATTGAATGCTATGTGCAGTATCTACTTGTAGGAGTATATAATCTTAAAAAATATATATTAACATATTTTTTAAAGTAAATATCTATGTTTTTCAACGAATTTTCTTTCCCTGGAGGAGATGTAAATACTCCCAGTGCGGAGGCAGCCACCAGGAAATCACTTTTTACATTATAACTGTGTATATGCCCTCTAATATTCAAGCAATTGACCTGAGTAGTCTGAGCTGTTAAGTACATATAAATGTCAAATCTGAAACAGTTAGCGAGTACATCGAAATTAATGTAATAATTTGGTAATCAAGATTATTACGCTTATATGCGTTAGATTTTTTGGGCTTATTTATAGTTCTTTACTAATGGTTAAATTATTTAATATGTTTTAGCCCCCATCTTTCAATATACATGATGTGGAGACAAAATATTAACTTGCATTTGACTTTGCATGCGTCACATTTAATTGAAGACATTTGAGAAAAAAACAAAACAATTTGATAACTCATTGTTTTGTGGTTATGTTTGTCAATATGTGACTTCTTTATATATAAAGTAATCTTACATATTAGTTTACTATCAATGTATCAAGCTTAAGGAACATTCCCCAAAGTTACTCTATTGGTCTCTAACCTTATATAAAGTGATTCCTGAGAATAAAAAAAATAATTTTAAAATTAGCTGATGCAGCTGTCATGCAGACATTCTACTAACACCTATATAAATAAAATAATCAAAGAAGCGCAGTACCATTGCTAGTATAAATATACAATTTTGAATAAAATAGAAGATTATGTGCAATGAATTGGCTTCTTTCTAATTACCTATTATAGCAACGGGTTTATATCCCGGGAAACATTGGGTTTGCATGCAGAAAATTAAAAGAATAAGGTATTAGATTTAAATAAAAAGCTCTAAATAAATGAAGTTATTGAAAATATTATTACGTTTAAATTGTGTCAAATATAATGTAATATCGTCTTTGGTACTAACTATTGCATAAAATAAACAATTTCGTGTTCAAGCAATAACAATAATAATAATAATAATAATAATAATAATAATAATAATAATAATAATAATAATAATAATAATAATGATTTTTAAATCAGACCTTTCTAATTCGCAAGTTGGGAAATCATAAACTAATATCTTAATGGGAAATATAATTGTCATAACCCATTTCCCACTAAAATATTGAATTTACTAAGCTATAGATTATGAGCTTCTCAAAAGTGAAGAGAATTAGTAACTTAGCCATAATTTTATACGGAATGACGAAAGAAAAATAAAATAATATACAACAGAGAAGTGATTAAATATATTTTCCGATATTATCATTTCTTTTACGTCTGAATAGAATGAACCGTCGTGACTATTGATCTATCGAGTTCAAATTTAGTTTCTTCCATAGTGTCACTCGCATGTATAAATGTTGACATTCTCTACATCGTTTTTTGTAAAATGTTTTGTAAGTACTATTAAGCAAGTAAGTACACTAAAAAAAAAACGTGGATCTAAAAGCAGAAGTACGCCAGTCAAACATGTATACATCGCTAAGTCATAAGATATCACTTCGTGTTTGAAAGATATATGCGTTCTAATATGAGCGTAGTTATTAAATTGTACGCATCATTCATTTTCAATAATATGACTTAGACCTGATGTCGTATATAAATTTTAAAAAAGTACAAAGCGAATATTATTTACAAACCTAATTATTCTGCTCATCTTCATTCCACTAGTTCATCATTTGACCTAGTCAACTCTTATTTGTTATTTTCTTTTATCTAATGTAATATATACTTGTTTACATAATCTCTAGTCGCATCTCTTTCTCCAGAAAGAAAATGATTTTCATTTTGTTTTTCATCGATTTCCCTCAAGGCATAATTAGTTCAAGTTCCTATTGCATAGATTCATATAAAAGTCATGCGCGGTTCTTTCCTAGCTGCTCAAAGGAAATGAACAGTATACTGATTCAGAATGCCACATTTCTAGGTTAGTATACTGAATTTCCCTATCGAGTTGTTGTTTTATTATTCATACATAATTATTATTTTTTTCATCAGGATTTTCCTGATGTGTCAGCAATATATTTTTCAAAACAGCATCAACTTTCGCCCTGTTTATTTGCTTTGGGTTATAAATGAATATATAGTTTTTTTTTTCATTACTAACTTACGTAGATACTATGCATTGCCTGGAAGCAATGATTTTGAACTACCAATTGTTCAGAAGTGTTTTATAATTGATTCTTATGTCGCGTAGAATTTTTCAGTACTTACATTTTATGTATTAGGTCAAAATATTCTAGTTCAATTGGTTTTATTTTGCAAAATTTAACATTAGCACATTTACTGTGTTGTATTATACTTTCCAGAATGTATATCATATAGTTATGACGTAATTATATACCGGTTTAATTATTATTAAAATATTCCAGTGTAAAGGTTTGCTATTGAGATTATTTACTATTATATTTTTAATTACTTGAAAAATCTTTCGATAGGCAAACACCTACGTATTGTTATTACAATAATACTCATATATCTAACATATTAAAGTCATAACTACCATTCTCGGTCAATCGGTGACTTCAAGATGTTACCATTTCGCAACTAAATCGGGCATTCATTTTATTCATTTGAAACGGATACCATCTCATTATAACTTATACTGAACCTTTTTTAATTACTTTACTGACAAAGTTCCATCTTAAAACGAGGAGAAATTAATTAGCTGTCTGTTTTTATGGGATTAATTTTATATTTGACGGAACTTAAGATGACATTGTCTCTTGTTTTTGACAAGTACAATTTTCCATTACAACACTGAGTGAGCATTTCAGAACAAAACTATATAAATTCTACTCAATATATACCAACTATTCTAATGTATGAAATTATAATGCACATTTCTTATCATTTCCACTGATTAAATTAAGGTACAACATTGTAATTATCACAAATGCATGTGCTTATATCGGAACATATGCTTTTTACTTTATATAGTTTACCTGCATTTGACAACAATTCTCCGACATTTTAAAATCCGTCAATATTGTCCAAATCGACAGACACGAATATTATTTTATTGATAAAAAAAAAAACAGATGGTACATAGTTTGTGGCATTCTGAGAAAAATACAAATTTAAATGGTAAGGACAATGCGTTTCACAGAAAACATCATAATTTATTTTGTGACCATTTTTACGTGAAACACAGCGCCATAATAATAATGTATCTTATAATACAAAATTTACTTTTACTGTTTGCTTACTAAATAACGTATGTTTAGACGAGTACTGAATCCATGCAAGTGGGAAGCAGGTAAAAATACATATAAGTTACACTTTTAAATTAATATAAAGATAATAAATACTAGCATTTTATGGTAAACGACTAGCGAACCATTTAAGAATACTAGCAGAATCGTTCGGTTATGTAAGTTAAACTATTCAGCGATTCGGGGAATTTAATGACAAAATAAATTTCTAACGAAGAACATTTTTCTTAGTTTTTTCTTTGCAGAAACCCCCAATACTACAGATATACCCACAAATACACACAGACACGCACAGACACAGACACGTACGTGTGCACATTATATATATATATATATATATATATATATATTATATCAATTTACATTTATATAATATATATATATATTATATCAATTTACATATATATAATATATATATATATTATATCAATTTACATATATATAATATATATATATATATTATATCAATTTACATATATATAATATATATTATATCTATTATATCAAATTACATATATATATACATATATATGCATACACACATGTATAATAAATATATTATATATATATTTACATATATAACATATATACGTATATATATATATATATATTAAATATATAGTATACATATTATATCTATTTCCATATATGATGATTGAAACGTCTTGTCAGACGAATGCGACTACCTCAGACACTTAAAGTCCATGAGCCCAAAAATGACTTTTTTTTAGTCCTACCGGTGAATTCACACACTCAAGCCGACATGACACTGAAGATAGTCATTGAGATCAATTATTACATGCTTCCAGCATTTCAAGCCTCCACGCGTCACAACGTTTCCATCGCCACAGGACCACTTTTATAGACAAATGCCTGAGGCAGTATCTATACACAGATTATTTTACAGAGTCTTAGCTTTGTACGAGAGCTAAGCCTCTCCCTCTCTTTCTCTCTCTCTCTCTCTCTCTTTATCTCGGTTCAAAATGTTAATGTCCAGCAACAAGCAAAAGCAAGACAGCCAGCAACAAGTTAAACTGCAGACAAGCGTAATGCGGATACTGGCCTCGCGCTTAATGTTTTTCTTTTAAATCAGAGATTTGCTTCTACTAAAAAGGTTGCCTTCACCACGGCTTACAGGACTCAACTCAACCCCAACACACACATAAACACACACGGTGCTAGTTGGCCGTTGACCCAGAAAAAGGTTTTATTCGCCCTTTGGAAGGTCTTGTTTTTAATCTCTCAGGGAGACTAGCCACCCTCCTCACGACACAATTCTGGTGGAGGTACCAGTTTAGTCGCCGGTAATCCGATTATGAGGCAGGTAGTACTGGGTTACATGGCACCAGTAGCATAGGACAGGAGCTGGCATATATATTTGTATATATATATATATATATATATATATATATATATATATATATATATATATATATACATATATATACATATATACATATATATACATATATATACATATATATATTAAATATATATTATATCTATTTACGTATATATATATACATATATATACATATATATAAATATATATAATAAATATATATTATATTATATCTATATAATATAATATATATATATATATATATATTTGTCTTAGGCATCTTTTCATACGAATGAGATTACCTAAAATTATGGTAGACTTGCTTAAATGTCATCTATCAATAACACTGCAGAACAGAGTGGTATCGTTAAAGTCAAAAACATCAATAAAAAGCTGACATGTACATGTCATAAAAAAGGTTTTTATGGTCTTTATATACTTTTCCAAATGTAATCTATATATATTTTCACCTGCTTCGCACTTGTAGGAGTCCTTTAGTCTTCTGAAATACGTTATTTATTATATAATGTACACTCAGCATTACAGTGTAAAACCTAACAATTTGTATGGATATTCGCAGATATGAAAAACATAACCTCACAAACTTTTTAGGAAAATGATAATCCTGACATAAATCATACAAACAAAGCTGATATGCTTAAAATGAAGAACACAAAATTACGCTACTCAATTAATAAATAGTTTATATATATATATATATATATATATATATATATATATATATATATATATATATATATATGATTGTCGAGTTTTTAGTTATTTTTTATTAGCGATTCTGTACTATTTGTCCTTTGTCTACATTTATTCGCCCACATTTTAGGATGTATTACTTTTTTAAATTTATTAATATATTCTTTATTAAATATTAATATATATATATATATATATATATATAGATGCATAGATTGATTGATACCCATACACACACACACATACATATATATATATATATATATATATATATATATATATATATATATATATATATATATATATATATATATATCTTGTAGCACACTTGTGTCTGTATAAAGTAACAGCTTTTTGCCCCGAAACGTTGTATATGCCGTAAACGACTAAACAGTCTGAGAGAAAACAATTTCCACATATTTATTAACTAGACGATGATTAGGCATACATTAGGTTTACAGATGTAGCCATTATAAAACGTTGAACCTATATGTAAAAACATGACTAAAATCTGTTTGTAACAACATTATACGCCTTCGGTGTATTGTTATTTGGAATTCTATGCAAATGCATCTTTTCATGGCTGAAATAATATATTTCTTCATCATATATATCTGTTTCAGCAAATTTTCTCCTAGAAGCGTAAATTGCAGTATTCTATTAAATTAGATTTTGTTGCGTCTTCATTTCGCAATAATACCGATGAATAACATGCCTTTACAAATCTAATATCTTCAGCAGTTAATAATTCTTCTAACTGTTTGCGACATTAATCACTTGCCGTATTTAACGTGCTTCTGCCGATGCAGCTGGATTCCAAATAAACTCCCAAATTAAGCATGTATTCCTTCTTAACCGCCAAGAGAAATAAGTAACAGTTTCTTATTGGAAAGAGCTTCATTTAATAGGTTTTATATTTGCAGGAATATGAATTAGAATAACTGCATTTATAATATCGGACATTCTTCTGCTAAAATATGGATTCAATTTCTCGTAATAGAATAATATTAACACAAGTGAATATAGTGTATATTTACACCTCTACCATAGCCATTTAATGGATAGTTGTTCTACATCTTGGATACTGAAAGTTCCTTTAATACAAATTGGGCTGAATCAAAAAGTAGTATCAAGTATTAAACACTCCGGACTTTCAGCCAATCTCCAACATCTGTCACAACGCGGAAATGATGTATTCGTGTATTATCGCCACGTTTAACTAATTAAACGTACCCTTAAGATTTTATTGCACACTTACTACCTTGGCGTTCATACTCTCAACTAATTTGTCTAACAATTCTTGTCTGTAGACATACAAAGGCGCCAGCAATTTTTCTCCTTTAAGAGTTTCCTTCCTCGGACTGAGAAAAAAAAATCGACTTTCCCTCCGTATTTTAGACATCAGTAACACACGGAAGTTCACACTCAATTTAAATAGACATATCGACCACCTTCTTATTAATTTCACTGTAGACAAATCCAAATGGTAGTGCATAATGTCGAAATAACAATATGCCTTACCTGTGGTTAACAATATTAACAAAAAGAAAAACCATATTTCGTTCGTTGTTATATATTTAGTCACAACTTAAAGAATTTCCCGAATAACTTTCTTTAATGTCGACGCGTAGGCTGTGGTTAATTTTTAGCAAACACCTCAACAAATCTGAACACAGCTGTTGATATATAATATTATACACCACCTTATTATATATAAATACCCTCCTGCTTTTTATTACTGTAAACTTTACTTTCAATCAAAAACGAAATCGTTGATATATTTGAGGATTTCTAACAGTCGTTTTTAATAGTAACTAGTTTTACCATAATATTATGTAACATCGGTGTATTTTCAACCGAATTTAAGCCAATAATCATTTTATAGCTTTTCATAGCAGGATTTCAATAATTATTACATTGCTTAAACTGCATATTTACTTTTACAAGCACATGTTTAACAACAAAGAAATTCAGAAACATTTATTATTTCAAAAGTTGCTGAAAAATGCTTCACTTACTAAATTGTAGCACATGTACTAATCATCAAATTCTGTTCTATTTTTGCATGTTCTTTCTAACATTTCTATTTTTTGGCATGATCAGAAAATATCAGACGGCGATGATGACAGATGCTATAAAAATGTATTCTCGCGTTACCTCTATGTGTTTCAACGAGATTCAGCAGATGGGAGAAAATAAGTGGGTGTGAACGTATCATTTTCAGCTGCAATATATATATATGTATATATATATATATATATATATATATATATATATATATATGTATGTATTCACAATATGAGATCTTTTATAATGATTTTCACAGTAAAACAACATCACATCTCCAAAGATTTAGAACATCTAATAAAACGGGTGTCCAAGATTCAAGTTTTGCTTTCCTGTCTCTTTCATGCGAGGCGAGTACTCTGCGAGTTGAGAAATGGCGCCACGTAAACAAAATATTAGCTAATTTGTATTTTTGTAACATTATTTTATTATTCCGTGTCTTGATTTTACATTGCATAGCGAATTATGTTTGGATCATTGTAATAATGTTTTTGAGTCATTGAAATCGTTTTTACGCGCGTTTCAGACTTTCTGTGAAGCGTCCTCGTCAGAAATTATTTTCAAATGTGTTGGAGATGTAAAAACGGTGATTTTCGTAGTTTATTTGAAGTGTTTCCAAGAGGTGGAGGCTGGTAAGTGTTTATTATTCATTGACATGTTCAATTTTTATTACTATTTTATTGGGGTTGTCCAGGCTGCTGACCTTGCTGTAGTCACTCTCTCTTTCTGCTAATGTTTTTTTTTTCTTTTCCTTTAGGGTGGGGTACGTTGTGTGTGTGTGTTTGTGTATGTGTGTGTGTGTGTGTGTTTGCTTTTATGAGTTTGAGAATGTGTATCCTGTTTTATAGTATTATGAGGTAATTTTCTTCTTTAGGAAGGTGACTGTGATCCGAGGTCGTAACTAATGTGTATATGTGAGGAGGGGACCAGCTCTTCTGAAATAAGGGTAGGGGTGCTTTCATTCTATTTTGATATTTATTTTTTTGATTCTTGGATTTTAGTATTGTGATTTATCGTTTTAGTCTTGTCGGGTATTCCTTATATTATGTTTGTTTAGAAAGAGGGGTGTATTTAAAATATGTATAGGGGATTTTTTAATGTTTCTATTCATTTGTCTCCCCATGTGGGCATGGTCAGACTTAGGATCGGTTCCTAGTGTGGGGGAGCTTTTGTTCCCCAGAGGGGGGCAATTGGAGGGAGTATAGGTATGGGAGGGGGTGATAGAAGGGATGATAGGTGTTTCAGTCATGAGGGGGGTTCTCCTCCAGTGACTGAGGAGGGGGCCAGATGTTGGAACAGATATTATACTATGGTTCTAGGTGTTTCCTAATGTAGTTGGTTTCGAGGTTGAGTAGGGTTGGTATTGTTCAGTGTGTTGTATTAAATATAGGGGTGGTATGTCTGTGTGTGGTTGTATGCGCGCACGTGAGTGTGTTTTAATGTGTCGGTTTTGATTTATGTGGCGGTTTGTATATGTGTATGTGTATGGATGTGCATGCGAGTGTACCTTGCATTTCATGTTTTTGTGTGATGGTATTAGGTTCTGTTCAGTTCAGGAGTGAATATATATATATATATATATATATATATATATATACAGATTATGCCTCGCATTAATAATCATACGTTAGACGTTTCCAGATAAAAAAATCCTTAAAGAACTTTTTAAACAACGAATATACTTTTTTAACTGGTTTTATAAATTCTTCTATCTTCTTGGCGCCATAAAGATTAGCTAATCTATGTTTAGTCTGGATTAGCAAAACATAATCATGGGTAACTTCGTTAGATTTTATCCGCTTCACTAACTCACATTTCTAGGCTTTTGTGATATCTTATTACGCTAGACTTGCTAAACAGACAGACAAGTGAACCGTGGGCTGATCAAAGAAATACTGATTTGTCCGTCCTTAAATCTGATTTCAGAAATTGTATTCATTCTTAAGAAATTACAGTAAGGTTTATCTATTATGCATTTAGTTTACAAGCAGCAGCAACATATACATTAATCATGGATGCTTTCTTTGAATAAGAATGCACCTGGATTTCTCAAAGAGTATAAGACGCCGCATTGTTCCTCATAACAAGGAGAATAGCAATAATGTCCTGATTGACCTATATAAGACAATGTGGTCTAATTATAAGTCTGATGTATTGCAAAATAAGCTAAAACAGTTTAAATTTATATATATATATATATATATATATATATATATATATATATATATATATATATACTAGCATGGGTGTCTGGTGTTGCACGGGTGTTTGGAGGTGTATGCTGAGCCAAAAAAAACGGTCAATTTCTTTTTAACTTTGACCATTACTATGACCCCTTAACATTTATTATTTTCGGGCCAAATCAAGTAAGTAAGTTAGATCATATCCAATGAACCTATATCTAAAATTTCAAGTGTTTAGGCACAAATTTGTCGGAGGAGTTTGTAGAGTTCTCAAAGGACAAAATGGTTTACCTTTATCCCGTTAACAGCCAAATTTCTTGCTGAAAACCGATCACCTCGATTTTCCCAAATCTCAGTGACCTGCATACCAAATTTCCACTCTGTAGACCAAACAATTGACAGAGTTATTGCGTAGGAAAATAGGCACATACACGAAGGCAGACACACAGACACGTTCACTTTCATTCCCCCTTCATTGTAGAATTATAAGAACATATTTATAAAATGGAGATCATTGTCTCTGAAACAGAAACACACTGAATATTAACCATAATACAATTTAACCAGTAAGGAAATATAATCTGTCAAATATTTTTTATTGTATACTTTCAAACCAAAATCAACGTCCTATGTGCCGAATAATATGATACACTCGTTCCTGTTATTCTCCCTTTACAATTTCTTTAGACCGTCTCATTTGTTTTTGTTTTTTTTTCGTTTTATTTATTTCCCCGAAGGGCATATTTCTAAACAACGTCTATTATGTGTACGGCAAAAAAAAAAGCACGTGACAAAACTAGGGGCATTCTTTATCAAGGCAAGAATGAAAATGCAGCAGTCTATAAAAATATAATTCTTCAGATATCTTTCTCCTTATACTCAAGGTTGCTAAATTGAATAAAGATTACATTTAAACTATAATACAAAGAACATCTTGTGTTTTGCTTTTTACATATATATCTAACAACTGAAATTATTAAATTCACACGGAGGTTTGTTTTTACAAAATCACACATGTTTAAGTTTTTCATGATTACACTTATTTAATATTTTTGGAATTTAACAAAATATAAACGCATGTAAAAAAATTCAACAGTTTACATTCGAATGACAGGAACTAAAACTTTATGAAAAAATGTATTAAAAAATCTCGTTAGAGTCTTAAGCGTCCTATTTGCCTTATAGGTCACAATTATGTATTTTATATTTGATTTTTTAACTACAAAACCATGCTATAAATACTTTCAACACGTTAGAATTAACAAATATATTAAAATGGGAGTTAATGTATTTTTGGATATTGCTAAAATGTCTATACGTAGTTAAATACATCTTAGACGGATACTTAAATTATTAATTTTTCCCAGGGCAACGCTGAGATACATCCCTGCTAGTCTTAATATATATAGTTCCTAATCAACGATTATAACCGCGTAAGTTTAAGTTATAAGGAAATTGTATATGTATTTAGTGCCCAGGAGGAGCATTGTATACTAAGAAATATGTCAGCGTAAGTGGCTGATTTTTATAAGCCAATGGTTGTGTGCTTAATTGGTTCGGGTTCTTCAAAGAATTCTATTTCGGTAGATTTTTCTTGCTTTTAAATCGATTGTACTTACACATAAAAAAAGATGCTACAATTATCTTTTAGATTCATTTCACTTAAAAATATAAAATTAAAATAAACGTATAAAAATATACTGATAAAAAATGTTTCTGCTTGTCCTTACCTCTTCCCGAGAATTCCGGAAAGCTACTTAGCCTAACATAAGTAGGTGACAGCTGGGGGCTTCCGAACTTAAGCGCCTCAGAGCGACGAAAAAGAATTAGCCAATCAGAGCCTCTTGTAACAAATGAGGTTAGAACCGATGTCACCACAGCGCACTTATTTTGTTTATCGACTAAGTAACCTTCCTATACATAGGGATAAAAATAGCTGAAAGCTATTTCGTCAGGGCCGTTCGATGTGGATTAAGCTGTCTACGATTCATGAACCAGTGCAATCGGTAAACTTCGGAAGACGGTCGCGTGTTGGCCGCGAGCGATATTGACAACTGGATCAGCACTAGTGTTAAGTGTCCCGCCAATTTTACTAGTTATTCATGACCGGGTCAGGTGAAATCTCTTAAGTACTATTTCCCGAATAAATCCGCTTGGCGCTAAGTGATGACTAGACGAAGAATAACAAGATCGCCAACTGGCCGCCAGCCAGGTAAGATTTTAAACCTTGAGAAAAATGCATAAAAAGAAGATGCCAATTAGACATAGTTAAAGAGTTGTGGATTAGAATGTAAAAAAATAATAAAGATAAAATAATATATAAAAAAAGTAAGCAAATTTTCTTGAAGATATAAATGCTGAAAGAAATATTAATCGTAAAATATGTCTAAGTTTGTTGTACGATTCGAGTCGATATAAATAAAACAGAAAGAAAATAATTGTCAATCGAAAACTATTAAATGTTGTAACATTAAAAAAATGAAAGCATATTTAAAAAAAAACCGTTATGTCCTATAGTAATAATAACAAAAAACTAAGTTTGTGTAATTTTCGTAAATCTGATATATAGAATAAAATTTCGTTGCACATCTTGGAACTATCTCTAAGTCAATTTCCTCAAGTTTTAGGAAATTTCCTACAGGTATTACATACGATTTGAAACATTGACCGTCAAACATCTTACTTGCCAGGCATCTTCCTCCTCACATTAGTCATCAGACATATTACTTTTCACTTTTGCCGCAGGCAACTTACTCGTGATATTACTCCCTATGCTTGATACTCCTGAGCTTACTCTCAATGCATTTACTCCTTACATTCCTAACTATGCATCCTAATATTCATATTTCATCACACGAAATCTTACTCCTTTAATGGACCTCCAAATGCATTGATATTTGCAACTAACTAGTATTGATCACATGCATATTACTCCTTATCTAATTAAACGTCGGGCATTCTACATTATTTGCGAGGAATCTTACTTCTAATTTTCTTGCGAAGGGAACTTACTTCCCACGATCGCCACAAGCATACTCCTGGCCTTGGTGGTCATACAGCTTGCTCCGTACACTGAATACCATGTATTTACGTCTCATATTCGTCGGCATGCATCTTACAGTAAACATTTTGTCACCAGGCATCTTACCCCTAATATTAGAAACCAAACATCTTACCGTTTGTATTCCCTGCTAGTGAATTGTCCTTCCATTAAGCTTCAAGATTATGTTATTTATCCATTAAGCATTAGTAAGAATATCATATCCCTTTTTGCACAGACTTGGCTATATCCTACCATGTTTTCATATAACGAAATGTGTTCGGGAAACAGAGCAACTCATTTATAAGCTGTCTTTGTATACTAGACAACTGCGACAGGGCCGGTGAAGTATTTTCTAGGAATGTAAGATTCAGAAAGTGGTCGTACGACTGTTGCAAAATTATTTTAATTCTAATAGTCTTTGCGTATTTATGATATATGCCTCACTGCCAATTGTAGTATACGGAAAAAAATCCTCATTTACCGCCAGCTACAAGTTTTACGTTGTAGATATCTATATTAACGGTACTACATAAGTTGCGCTAAATAAACTCGTACATCACCTTACCATATATTAATTATTTAAGGTAATAATTCTCATGAGATATATGATATAAGTAAATTTAATGAGATCTGCGATAAAAAAATTTAATTAAATTTCCATTCAAGTAATCAGATATTTTTTTAAAAATCTAAATGCTTCTCTTGCCCTTTCGAAAGATTTAATGCATTAGAGTTATCCAGAACGCATTCGCAATTCGTTAATTTTATCTTGAAAGTATTCCATTTAATGATTTACTCGCCCTTATAAGTAATGTTCTTATATATGTACTGAACGCTTTCCCATAATAATTTATAAGCAATACTAATCTGTCATCTTAATTTAATCCGTATATTCAATCAGCTATTTCAATTATTGATGTTGTGAGAAAAAAAACATAATGTATATGGATGTATATAATGTATATGCACTGTATAATAAATCCTTCAAATAATTTTAAAGTGTTTTTTTTGTTTTAAAAAAAAAACATTTACGTCAAATGTGTGTACTACATATGATAGTAAACCAGTGATTTTTTTAACCTCTTAGACAAAAAAATGCAGTTATTTTTTTTTAATTTAATAATATTTTTACATTACTTGTAAATATGTATTCATTCGAAACGGGTAGATTACTATTTAAAACTTATTATACAAGTAATTAATCGATTATGAATGTTTCTTTTGCTATAAATTTTATTTCAAATGTGGAAACTCTTGTTTATAAGGAAAATACAAATAATAAATTAATATGCACTTACTGTTTCCATGTATTTTTCTGGTAGTTTACTGTTACTACGTGATTTTTTTTCAGGAGAGTAATTTAATGAGAATTTTAGGATCTTACCAGGTTTGTGACAACAAAGTTAACTTATTACAGTCGTTGACTATATTACTAAAACGTTTTCTGAAACAGAGAATTGAAGAAAATGTGTAGGATAAGATTGAAGTATATACATTTTTATGTGTGTGATTTAAAACCAATATATATATATATATATATATATATATATATATATATATATATATATATATTGTTGCATAACTAAGAATAATGCAGGACAGTATGGATCGAAATAATGCGTATGTAAGGTTATATTAATGATTGAAGACATACTATAAAACGACGACATCTTTTAAATAAACGCTTCGTGAGTAATATATAAAAAACGAATTGTTTGAAAACAGTTATCCAATTCGAAAATTCTTGTTGTGAATTAATATGTTATAATGCTCTTCAGTTTAGGAGTATCGAAAGGAATTATTTTTTTCATATATATTGCTACTGTGTCTAATCAATAATATTTTGACAAAGACTCATGGTTTTGAAAACTTATCTGCTTAAGGAGGGCCTACAGAACCCAAAGCTGGGCGCACATGATACTAAAGAGGTATTGAGATTTTAAAGATATATTGCAGTTTTTTGATGCTTTGTGATGCTAATATCGGGAAGCAATTAACTTCTGGCGATGAGCATCTTCAAAGGTTGCATTAGCTTTGTGAGCGGTTGCTTATCAGATTGATTACTTGCGGAGTTTTCCAATTTTGGAACCGTAGTTCCATCATGATAGATAGGACTTAAGAGTATTCTTGTCGCGTTTTTCTGCCCAACCATGCTTTTTCATCCTTTTCTAAAATTCTCTGTACAAGAAAAAGTTTGGCATACGGTATTCTACCCTTGAAATAACGTAAATGACAGCGTAGTTGACAAGGGATGAGCATATGACCATACATTGAAATGGATGGCTCTCGTCTTGGGGAGGCTCCAGGTTTTGGCAAGCTTCGTGTTTGACCTTTTCACTGGATCATAAATGCAACACGTACATAAAATCTGTGGCCAGAGCCTTGGATAAATTTTGTAATCCTTCTTCCGCTCCAGAAATTATCTCACTACTGATGCAATTCTCTATCTGTGTAAAAGCCAAGTACGTATAACGATGGAATATTGCTGCCACATCTGGGATGGAGCTGCTAAAACAGCCTATCCTGCCTTGACATAGTAGAAAATAGACTTCGTGGCTTAGTGGGAGCTGCCCTTTTCTCTTCCATGCACTCTCTCTCCCACAGAAGAAATGTTGCGAGTCTGTCTTTGTTTTATCGTTATTTCCATGGCAAGTGTACGCTCGAGCTCCAATCTGAGCCCCCCCTCGCCAATATTTCACGATAAACATCCGTCTAGCTGAAACAATTGTCAGTAATTTTCCCCACCCTTTATACGTGTATGAATAAAAACGTAGATTCCATGAACAAAGCTTCTTTCTTTGAAGTGTACGCCTGTGGAACTCTCTTACGTTTGCCTGTTTCCCACCTGACTACAACTTGGATGTCTTTAAATCCCACATAAACAAATTCCTGATGAATCTCCCCCTTAAGTAAGACACTTTATCCAATCTCCAATACTACCGATTACTACGATACTATCCCACTGATTACTGTACACGCAATAAACCTTACTCTCGAGTGGCTTCCGGGCCTTTATAAGTGATGACCCTCTTATGTAATATATATATATATATATATATATATATATATATATATATATATACTTTATGTCTGATTGTTTTGTTTTATCAAAGACAGCAAGATAAGTAATGAAGTCTTGTTTCCCGATTCTGAGATTATAAAGGTGAGCATGCTGGTAGACTTTGTCGATTTGTATTCGATTCCGGTACATGATCTTATTCTCATATTTATAGAGATGGTATGAGGGAACTCCTTAATTGTACACGTTTATATTTGTACTTAAACATATATTATGTATATTAGGCATTTTGTTCCGTTATTTTCTAAAGTGTTTTTGAATTTGTTAATCTGTGGATAGATATATCTGTCTTAGGAGCTATGAGAGGAAGTGGTATTTCCAGGTATTAGACGGGTTCTATATTCTTTAGCTGAGTAGTGTGAATGACAATGGTCGCAGATTGGTTGTTTGTCTTTATAGAACATGAACAGAACTACTCTGTTTTATCAAGGCCAAACAATTTTAAACCTTTTGAAAAACGATTAAGCATCAATTATAGATGGGTTGGCGCCTAGAACATGCCCTCGGCAATGATAACTTCTTTGATGAGGTCTATACGGCTGTTGGTCTTGGACCTTACTCAGCGAGCGTGAAAAATGAAACCATCGAGACGTTAGTGAATGGAGCCTTTTTACTCTTCGTCTTTTACAGTGTTTGACATCATGCAAGTGATGAAGATGTTGTTCAACTATGTAGCTTTGCTTCACTGCATTGCTCATCTTAAAAGCATCCGACTTTGTTGCTGAGAACTTGCTCTTAATAAAAAATAGCTTGGCATCCAATACGGCGAAACACACAATGAAC
The DNA here is from genome assembly GCF_053919585.1 of Euprymna scolopes. NCBI lineage: Eukaryota > Metazoa > Mollusca > Cephalopoda > Sepiida > Sepiolidae > Euprymna > Euprymna scolopes. The sequence continues at coordinate 54,709,593 of NC_136486.1, forward strand.
CTTCCTACTCATTGTGCCAAAAATGTTAGTTAGATTAATGATGAGAGTGCGCGAACACATATTTTGTTCCATGCACATCTCTTTTATATGTCTCAGAGCAAAAACTAAGGCAATAATATATCTATCTAGCTTAAACCATACCTTGCCTCTGGACAGTACTTTTCAAAGACAGTAGTTGGTCAATTAAGAATGAATGTTGCAAATATTCGACCGCCGATGAATAGAGGGGTATACATCTGTAATTTCAACAATTAGTTTGACTGCCCTTGTTTTCATACAATGAGATTATCAAGGCATCTTGAAAATCGCCCGGCATTTTTCTCCTCGCAGATGTTATGTTGGTGGGTTGGTAATGGATTTATATGTGTCTGTCCTAGTTGGTGACTCAGCAAGGATATTCTGAATTTGTTGATGAGATATCTGATTGAATTACAAAATGCTAACTGAAGTAAGCAGACTGCCACAGTTTTCTTGCAAACTTAGAAATTAATCATCAGAAAATAGTAAGAGAAAGCATAGAGAGATTTAGAGATTTTGAAATCAATCAAAATTATTTGTATTGTGTTGTTAAGCCTATTGTAGACGTTCAGATGCATTTTTAATCCACAATTCGCTTCGTATTTTACGTAGATCCGATTGCACTTTAGCCTGAAGAATTTTGAACATTAAGCGCTTTAATACAGAAAAATGGTGTTTATATGTATTTTATATGTATTATTCATTGCTTTTATAGTCTCCTTAAATATGATCATGATTCTAGTCGCATTCTTTTTTAAGAACACTCGTCTTTGTTTTAAAAAAATGTAGAGTCTTAGAAACGTTCGCTTTGATTGAATATACTTTTGCACTGTCATTCCTTGGAAACTACTTTGATATTTGTCATCAACTACTGCTACGATTTAAGAAAGTAGGATTGGCTATTTCATCGGCCCAAAGTAAATGAGACTCGAAGGAATTTTCGTTTCTCTCTATGAGGTGCTAATATATGCCGCCTCATTGCGTTCCTGAGAGGTCTGTGGTCTTACAAGCATTTAGCAATTCTTTTGACTCAGCTCATCAGTATATCACTTAGATGGCTGATTTACGATGATAAAATATTCCATGTGATAGTGTTTAGATGTTGGGTTCATTATATTGTAATATATTTCTTTGTCATGATGATGTATATGTAAGCAATGTATATGATGTATCTTGCACATCTGCCGAGAAGCAGCAATCTGTTATCATTGATCTTGTCTTTTCCTTGGTTTTCGAGATCTACCAAATAGTTTTAGTCACTTCCGACTGCTCTAGTATTGAAATCCGTAAGTATTATCAGCTTCTCATTTTGATAGATTAATCTCATAGAAATATCCAACTAACCATAAAATTGTTATTTTGTTTAATCACATTAATGATGGTGGAACTCTATACACTGAATACAATGTGATATATTTATTTGCGCATAGTTATGCGCAGCTTTATGAGTCGTTTGTTGATTTAGAAATGAAATGATTTGGATGTGTTTGTGCAAGGTCAATCTTATGGCAAATACTACGCTATAGTGTAAAGCTAATTTGACACAAGTGTCTTCTGTCTTTCTTGTTTTGATGTATTATCTATATAAAATGGTGTTCTATTTTTACAAGATAGTCACCACTTATCAAGGCCCGCAAACAACTCGGGGGCCAGGTTTATTGCGCCTACAATACGTTAGTATTGAAGATTTACTTACGTAAGGGGGGGGAGGTTCATCAGGAATTTCTTTATGTTTAACTTGAAGGCATCAAGGTTGTGGTCAGGTGGAAAACAGGCGTAAGGAAGAGAATTCCACAGGCGTTCACTTCTAAGACAAAAGCTTTGTTCATGGAATCAACGTTCTGGTTTTGGCACAGATAAAGAGTGGGGAAAATATTGACAGTGGTTTCATCTAGACGGGTGTTTATCGTGAAAGATTGACGAGAGGTGACCAGAGATTGAAGCTCAGACGAGCACTTGTGGAATTGTCAATGTTAAGACAATTAGTTGCTGTCCAGTTTTCATATCCCATGGTGCTTTGTCACGCACTCATCGCCGTGAAACTTGAATGTGTGCCGTTGATAATTGGTTCTTATAATATGTCTCTAAAGCAAACGGGTGCGTGAATAATTGTATAGTGAGATGATTGTTCATCAGAGACAATCTCATTTTCTTGAAAGTGGCACCAAAGAATCTTAAAAATAGACAACAGTCAGACTACAATAATTGGCAATGACTACTTAGAATATCATGTCAATGTTCACATCATTCCAGAATGCTTGCTGTCATCACTTCACAAGGGTTGTGTTATTAAATTAACTGTTCCGTCGGGAAAACTCTTCCCATGCAGGAGAAATTGAACGACCTATTTCTAGACTCACCAAAAGGGTACGAACGCAGCTTGTTACTCTCAACAAGATTAGTCGGCAAGCCAAATCCAGTGTCTTTATGAGGAATAGTATCGATAACCTTGATGAACAAACTGTACGGTTCAGTAAAGTGAAGCCTATAAACATCACGTTTCAGACTGATTGATTAGCATGTGCCATACCATGTATCGGAAATCACTGTTTGTTTTTCACTTCTTCGTTTATACGGCATTGCTGAATATTTTAAAATGGCGTACTCTACTCCGTATGTATAATAGTTAGTGTGAACATTTTATGGAAATATATCTTTTTATTTCTCATAAATATAATGTATTATATAGATTGGGGTTTATTAACATTTTATTATATTATTACTAGAATGATGAATGTTCTTTTGTTGTTTATGTTATAAGAAAAGTAAGAGTCTTAGTGAGAGATTAGAGTCTATATCATGTTGTTGGAAGATATGCTAGTTATTATGTATATTCATTGTGAGTATTCATATTGTGGATATGTCCATATTGTAAGAGATCGTATGGAGACATTAAAAAGTATATATAAAGAGAGTATATATATATATATATATATATATATATATATATATATATATAAATACACTTTGAGAGGTGATTCGATATCTAGATAGATAGACCAAAAGATTGGCATTCATAGTTTGATACATATACTTTCTAACACATATTTTTTAGATGATGATTTTATCAAATGGTTCTAATACATAAATGGGCAATGCCTTTTCTCGTTGTAATGATGAACACAGAAAACAGCAGTTATGAAAAACATGATGATCATAAATTTCTTCCACATGGCCGGTCAATGGCTTTGCATCCAGGAATTCAAAGTTTCTACTTTACAGCTTCTTCTTCTAAAGCCCCCTCGCTCCCAGACGGTGCCAAGGTTCGGTCTGAACCTCTCTGCGTCCCTGGTCGGACTCTCGTCTGACTCTCCGACTCTCTGGCTCTCTCTAACTAACTCTAACTTCGAACTCTTCCCTATATTGAAAAATCACGTGTATGTCTGGCCAACGTGACTATAATTAATGTGTCATCAAAATGCGCGATTTGCACGTTTTTGAAAACTTTCTGATGACCAGGAAATTTCCCATTTCCCATTGTTGTTTTACAAAGGAATTTACCCTACTTATCTAATTCATATAACCCATATTTTTTATTCATTCTACTTTACAACGTGCATAGTTTCCAGCCAAATTTATATGTATTAAATATTTTATTGGAATCAACAACTTACTGGACATTCCATTTAAAACCTACTGTTCTTTTAAACTGATCTCCAGGGTTCGATTTCCGTTTTCCCTGATTTTATTTTCATTTACTTATGGTCTTTATTTTTACTTACATGAAAATAGTGACAAGCCTTTTTCATGTAACATAAGTACTTTTACCCAAAATTTTATTAATCCGCCCTACAATCATATTTTCTTATTATATATATTTGCATCGATTATTCCTTTATTTCGTTGTTGCTGTTTGTTTATTTTTCTTTGGTTTCGTTAGTCTTAAAAAAACTTACCGAGCTTCTTCATTTTTCTTACGTTTGATTTGGAAGTCCTGGGAAAGTCTTCGATTTGTCTTCCTTCTGACACCAATCTACTACAGATTTTAGTTATACTTGGCTAATGGTTAAAACTTGTAACGTAAACAATAATGTTTGGCATCAAGTAAGCCATTTCAAGGACAACCGGGTTTTTCAGTACATTCACTTCGTGCTCATAGTGTTTTTTTTCAGTACATTCACTTCGTGCTCATAGTATATCTATATATGCTATATTCTGGTGATTTTGTAACTTGTCATAAGAAAATGAGACCCAAACACTATAACAGAGTCCATGCTCTTAATTATAATAGGAAACAGTTAGAAAAATAAGAAAATATCTAATTGGAATCTAACTGGAATCTTCTAAATGTTTGTTGTTGACATGGTAAGGCCCGACCATTTTCGACTAATCAGAGATATTATCCCTCGCTCTTACATTTGTCTTTGGGTTTGTTTTTTTTTTGTAATCGAAGAAACCATTCCTAGAATACCCATCCTATAAAGACACACACATATATATATATATATATATATATATATATATATATATATATATATATATATATATATGGCCTTTTGGTCAAGATCAAAGTGTAGCATCTGTTCCGGCAGATACTACACTTAAGATAATTTGTACCAGTCAATGGAGGGGAAACCCTCTATACTGGGACAATTATTATTTTTGGTAACCAGAGTGCCCCCTTTTTGCATACTTTTAGGGGAGCTGGTTTTTACCTCACATTAAAAACGGCCTTGTGCCTAATTTGCTCAGTGGGGGAGCAGATAAATACCATCTGTTCCGGCAGATACTGCAAGCTATGACTAGCAAAGACCAGATGTGGGGGCAACCCCACATGCCTGACCATTAACCAGCTCCCATTTCCCCCCTCTCGGGAGCTGGTCCACTTTTTCCCTTCCCCCTCCCTTCACTCCTCACATTAAAAATCGGCCTTGTGCCTAATTTGCTCGGTGGGGGAGCAAATAAATACCATCTGTTCTTCAGATGCGGCACTTAAGATAATTTGTACCAGTCAATGGAGGGGAAACCCTCTATACTGGGACAATTATTATTTTTGGTAACCAGAGTGCCCCCTTTTTACCTACTTTTAGGGGAGCTGGTTTTTACCTCACATTAAAAACGGCCTTGTGCCTAATTTGCTCAGTGGAGGAGCAAATAAATACCATCTGTTCTTCAGATGTTGCAAGCTATGACTAGCAAAGACCAGCTATGACTAGCAAAGACCAGATGTGGGGGCAACCCCACATGTCTGACCTTTAACCAACTCCCATTTCCCACCTCTCGGGAGCTGGTTCCCTTTTTCCATTCCCCCTCCCTTCACTCCTCACATTAAAAATCGGCCTTGTGCCTAATTTGCTCGGTGGAGGAGCAAATAAATACCATCTGTTCTTCAGATGCTGCACTTAATTTTCTTGTTCTCTTTCGGTGGAGGAGAAATCCTTCACGACTGAGACAATTTTTATTTTTGTACCTTTTCTCCACGTTAAAAAACGACCCTGGTGTCTAACTCTGTCCCGTGGGGAGGCATAGTAAATAGGTACATATTAAACAAAAACCATGAATACTTTTAAAAGTGAAAACAAACGATAAATATTTTTTAGAATGAAAACAAACGATAAAATAAAACAAATGGAAATCACACAAATAATTTAAATACAAACAAACAATAAAAGTTACTAGTGCAGAAACATTTTTTTAATTTAATTTAGAGAAAAATCACATGGGTTGAATGTTATGTTTTGGAACTTTAAAGATTATTCTATGTTCTCATCTTGCGTGTTTATTTCACAAGGTTTTTTCATCGAATCTGTTCTTCTCCTTTATTACATCTTCAGGCCAAAAATGATGTTCACATTCCTAAAAACATAATTAAAGAAAACATTCATACCATAATGTAAACTATTGCTAAAATCTAAGAAAATATAGTAAACAAACAGTTACAATAATAATAATCACAGTGTAGTATCTGTTCTGATGCTACACTTCATTTGTTCCGTCCTCGGTCAGTGGTGGAGAAATCCTTCATGACTGACGCAATTTTTATTTTATTTTTTTTCCTATCTAGAGTGACGCTGTTTGGGGAGCTATATTTTCCCACGTTAAAAACCGACCTTGTGTCTAACTGTGCCCTCGTGGGGAGGCAAGTAAATAAATTTTTTAAAAAAAGTATATTTGTGACAATTATTCTCATGTAAAAAGTATTTGTTTATTATTTTAAAAAGAAACAATCAATTTTAATACATAACGCTCAGTCACGGCTAATTTCATTAATAGCTACGTGGTGAATAATTTTCAAACCGACTTTAGAAAAAAAGATATAGCACTTCAAAATAATTTGGAAATACTCAATGAATGATTTCATTTATTACTAAAAAGAGATTTTGACAATTATTCTCATGTAAAAATTATGTGTTTATAATTTTCAAAACTAAAACAAAATTAAATTAAATTTTCAACCTTCCTGATAGACTTTTTAGCCTTTTAAGAAAATAAACAGTTAAAAATATCAACATAATATTTGCTGTATTAGCAATAAATAGTATTGTTTCTTTAATTTATATTAACAATGTTATCAAACGTTATGAAATTACTTTAATTTATATTAATGTTATCAAACGTTATGAAAGTATTTGAATGCAGTTCTAATTAAATACACGTGTAAGTATTTACAAATAACATTACTTACTTTACTATATTTGGTTGGAATAAACATTTTCTCTTCTAATGGTACGTATCGAAATTGAGAAAATTTAGGAAAAGAAAATATATGTACTTTGGGGTCTTTTGGATATTTCCCCGGTAATTTGTACAACGTAAGCATACATCATGTTAGCAAACTGAAAACTAGAGGAAACTGCTGCTGAAAGCCTAGACCTTATACCTACAACTGAATATGATAATGACGTCACACTGTCATGTGCATTGGCCTTTTTACTCTCGTTAGCCACGAGTGGACTCGCCCGCTTACATGAGAGGCGAGAGCGGTCTATTTAACCAATACATTCACGGTAACGGGGGTGCTTTTAAATATGCATCGTCTTGACGAAAGTTTACATGGCGTCGCCGAATAAGGAAACCAGCTATAAAAAAAATTGGAATATGGACGAACAAACACAGCAGACATTACTTCAACGGATCCTTCACCTACAACAAGAAAACACTGCCCTGCGAAGAGACGGGGGGGCGACGAGCAAGTAACTTACAAGGAGATTCGACAGACGTAAGATAGAACTGGACTCAAGTAATGCTGACTGGGCGATATCCATTGTATCCTGGAATAGATACAAGGAAATGTGTGGGTTGGCGGAGAACTGAGAACAGTCTGTGATGCAAAAGTAAACAAACTGTTGCTCGACATGGGAGTAACAGAAATACTGAACTCCGTCACGGTGGAACAGCTGTTACGGCACATAAAACTCGTAGCCGTCAATGGCCTACACAAGGAAGTGTACCGGCAAGAATTCCACGCTCAAAGCAGACCTCGGGCCATGACTTCGCTCAATCGCAAAATTATGCAACATTTCACTGATTGATCCGAAGTGGATAGGATGCGGTCAGTAAGTCAACTAGTCCAACAATATGGTAACAGGGCAAATAGTGTTAGGGCTGGAAAACCTGGAGTATATAAGCAAGGTGCTAAGGTTGCTAATTATACGACACTTGAAGAAAAATTCAACAGGATTGTCATCCTAGAGACCACGAACAAGTCTCTCCGCAGTATTGTAAAACTTACTACAACGAGCATACAGAGGTCGGGCCGCAGGCAGCGGAGTCGGGAGAACAACACCATATCACGCCTGTGAGACACTTTACTCCGTGAATGTTTTGGGAAGAGCTCACACCCTGACGGCTCATTTAACTCCATCTATGAACAGGAGCCTAAATTAAAGGCAATAACAAGAGACTGTATTGTGGCTGCAGCTTCTGCTCTACTTCTATCGTCGAATTTATACAAAATGGTTTCCCTAATCTTGGCATAAACGGCTGGAGACAATTCGATATCGAATCCATAACGCTGGGATAAATCAGTCATTATAGGTAAACAGTGATAGCAAAAAAGAAACACTAACGGAATGAAAAAGAAAAAAAATCAAAAAATCACCCACATCGGAGACTGAAAATCAGGGAAACGGTGCAGGTTTAACACCAACTTGGATCTCACCCGCGCCGATGGGCAAAGACGGGAAGGGTGGTGGAAACACTATGTAACAGGCAGTATAATGTACGCATTGGCAGGAGTAACGGGATAATACGTCGCAATCGCAGATTCCTCCGAAGATTAAACCCAGTGTTCGATACCGGATTAGATACCTGAGAAGCCCCCAGGAATATTATATACCATAGTCAAACAAACAGTGCCAAAATACCGGGGGATTATTCCTCAACTGATACGGATCAACACAAGCCCGATCCATCCAACACCCTGACAGAACAGATGGACGTGGATGAATTAGCATCCCCTGGGATGATGGGGGTTGAGGAAGACCAACATGTGCGTCGTACCAGAAGGGTTACGTGGCCATCAAGGAACCTATCCCCACAGACATGGGGCACGTCGCACGACTACGCCAGAGCCTCAAAACATTGGATCACAAGACGAGTACCTTGTGGCCCCGGAACGGCGAGGGCGTGTAGAGGTGGACTTTACCACAAGACGCCCAGTAACAAGACCGTAGTAGTCTTGCCGTCACACCCCATTGAAGTAGACACGCCGCTAACATGTGAGGCGAGAGCGTGGTATTCAACAAGACATTCACGGCAATGTAAGTGCTTTCAAATACATATACGTCGTCCTACTTACTATATAAAGTCAAGAAAACGGACTTAATGATATAGCTATTTGAATTTTATTGGATTTATGATAGCTGAAGCGTAATGGGAATTTACCACTTAATTTTCTTACATGCAGCTTTTATAATAACAGTTTTTTTTTGTTTTCATATTCGTCGTTTGGGAAAAGAACTTGAAAACTAGACACAACATGCGTGCAGTTTAATGCAATTAGGGTATTTAAAAAAAAATTCAAAAAAAAAAATGTCTAGGCTTTTATATAAGGCAGAAAAGACCACTTGAAAAACAATATTCGACGGAATTATTCTTCACACACAACCTAATTTAATCTGTGGAGTTCGTGAAAATTGAACTTTTAGATTACAATATAAAAAGAGCTGCGAAAACATATGCCTGAAATTATATA
>NC_136486.1:54723746-54753746 GCF_053919585.1 Euprymna scolopes
GTTGGCCGTTGGCCCCGAAAACGGGTGCATTCGCCCTTTGAAAGGTCTTGTTTTTAATCCTTCAGGGAGACATTGTTGAATACCAGTGGCAAGTGGAAGTTTAGGGCGACTGGAAACAACGCCGAGATAAGCGGAAAGCACATACAGCGCCAAGAATTCCCAAATGGTCACCCATCCGGTACTAGCCAGGCTCAACTTCGGTGATCTGACGAGAACCGGTGTGTCCACGTTATTATGCCGTATATATATATATATATATATATATATATATATATATATATATATATATATATGTATATATGTGTATATATATATGTATATATGTATATATATATATATATATATATATATATATATATATATATATGCGTCTCTGTTCCTTCGCGTGTATGTGCGTGTAGGAATGCGTATTTTAATCGTAACGGATCAAAAAGAAAATGATGGCGTGTTACCGCTGAGCAGGAACGGATACTAACGAATCTAAACGTAAATATATTGGGAGTATACTGAAAAGATCCTCATGTTTATTGCTTATAAAATATATGTATAGTGGAAGTATATGTAAAATATCTTTTTTTCGAAAATCAATAAAACATCTCCTAATGCGGGGAGCTGATATTTACTTGCCCTATAGTATATTTAGTATAGATGTATAGTCTTGTATAAATGCGTGGATACCATTCGGATTAGAGTAAAAAAAATGAGACTAACATTTTTCCATGCACGGAAGAGAGATTTGAAAAGAATTATGGAGGATGCTCGTTTGGATTAAAATATATGTACATTATATTTTACGGGAAGTTCAGAGAAAACACGCACATACATACAGACACACACACACATATATATACATATATATATATATATATATATATATATATATATATATATGATTGGTGATTGTTGTATGTTAACCGTAATAGCACGTATTCACGCTAAAGTTAAGCTTATTTAATGTTCTAAATATGGAATATATTCTATCCTATTTCATGCATTATATGTATTAAATAAACTCAATATGAATTGCTACGTAATTAATTTATGTTAAAAGCCTTCCAAACGAACATTTTATTACAAAGAAACAGAAAACATTAACAATTTCAGAGATGATAAATTGAACGTATTTCAAAAATTGCATTCCTGCTTGATATGTTCTTCTAAATACAAACATTGTGGGTGTGGATTTGTAGCATCATATATTCAATGAAACTGCTGCTTTCTTGAAACCGCGAAACACAATTGGGCGCACACTGCACTGTATATATATATATATATATATATATATATATATATATATATATATATATATATATATATATACTAGCTGTTCAGCCAGGCTTTGCTCGGGTCCTAAGTACTGTTCATAACTTGCCCTACGTGTGAATACACATTATGTAAGATTTAAACTCTTAAGACCAAAAACTGTCTGCGTAGTTTCTTAGAGACCGCAGGAGTTATTTTTTGAAAATTTTGATCTCGAATCTGATTTTGATCTGGAAACTCTCGACATTTATTATTTTGGTATTAAATGAACACCAAAGTGTTACCTATATCCAGGTTACGTACCTTTAAAATTTAAAGTATTTATACACAAAATTGGCGGAGAAATTTGGTAGAATCTCTAAAGGTTAAACCTACCTTTAAACTTGGACCTTTTGTAAGCCAAATGTTTGCTCCAAATCTGAGTAAAATGCTTGCCACATGTCTGAATACCTGTTATGTATGAATTTCGAATGTTTACACAGGAGATTGGCTGAGTAGTTTGATTGACACCGCAAAAGTCAAATTCTTGGAACTTTGACGCATTGCCATCTCAAAATTTCAAACCAAACCAATTAAAATGGTCGCCCTATCTCTAAATAACTGTCATGTAAAATTTTTAAAGTTTAGACCTAAAATCCGCTGAGTAATTAAAATAGAGACTGTAGAGGTCAAATTTCTTAAAACAAGGACCCAATTTTAGACCTAAGAACTTATTGTTTTAGGTTCATATTTAATTAAAAGATTTGATCCATGTTAAATAATGTCACATCGAAAATGACTGCCCTTTCCGTGTAAATAAGACGAATATTTGATTATGAAAATGAGAGTAACATAAACCTAAATTCGAACCTAGACAGCAAGGTTAAGAAATGGAATGTTAGAAATTTAGTGTGTATTCAATTCTATTAGAATAGTTCAATATTGTTTATATTGGAAAAGAAGGACATTTTTCATTCGTTTGGAAATCGGATTATTAAACATGTCAGCAAAAAAGAATGAACAATGCAAATTTAAAATATATCCTTAAAAATAGTCTAAAGTATAATTGAGGATTCTTTAGTTTGCCAAAAGTGTGTAAGCCACGTGAAAGGTAGTCACGTTTGAACACACACAATTCTGGCGTCATAGAAAAAGGGAGGTTCTCAATAAAGGATCTAAGAGTTGGTTAGTTAGTCAGAGAGTTGAGTATAGGAGTCAGTCAGAGAGTTGATAATCCAAGAGTTCATTTAGTCAGAGGAGACCCCCTTTAGAGTCGAAGGGTAAAAGATTAAGCGTGTAGAGACATGTGGAATTTCTGACGTCATCGGCTGCTGATCAGATTAATAAAACAGTCATCATCATGTTGTAACTGTTGTCTTGTCTCGTCGTTCATCACGAACCAAAGTTAATGTTTCTTATCATCTGATTATGAACATTGTGTAAACCTTCGAAAATTATGCATCTCTGCTCAATCCGCGTTAGGAACTATGCATCATATCACCCTCCCCTTGTTATATGATAAGAAGTGCAACCCCTTGTCTTATATATTAATGTATTCCCTTCAGAAATTATCGCATGCGTCGTCATCATGCTATATATATATATATATATATATATATATATATAAATGTCATTATCATTGGATCTGTATCAGAATAAGTGTTATATATTGTGTGATTTTAAAGCATGCTGCACATAACGTCACCAAGCGTAATTATAATTCTCGGCACAATAAATTAAAAAGGCAGGCAGTGAAGGATATGAGAGTGCTTAAATGTACCAAAATACTATAAGAGTGAGTACCACGGGCAAATTACATACAGTATTAAGAAGGAAAAAAGCAAAATATACCGGACATATGTAGGAAGTAAATATATAAGCTTATATTTTTTTTTAGAGATTTATGAATGCAGGGCATCGCTGTTTTTGGATCTCGGACGCTCTGAGGGATGAAACACATGAATAAATCACAGAAATCCTAGCCATAGCTAGAATTAAGTGCGCAAGTAGGATTTTGGCGCCAGGGATGGGGGTTATTTAGTTAAGGGTGATGTGTCCTAAGTCTTTATCAAGTTCCAAGGGTCCAACCAAGGAATTCCCAGTAAATCAGTTTGATGAAAAGAGTATGTTGATAATTAGAAGCCAATCACAAAGATTTAAGTAAATGAGCTTTGATGTAGATTCCCAAAGAAATAAAATTGTTAGAAAAGGAGACAAAGCTATAATTAGTAGAACAACCAGGCGAACGAAAGGATAAGGGCACGTTTGTCGAAGAGTCATGGATTTCATGAACAGGTAAAAGAGGAATAAGAGTGGCTGGATGAAGCAGCTGATATGGATCATATGATGAACTACCCTACATGAAAAGTCAGGGAACTAGGCATAGAGATTCTGATCTTAATAAAATCATTATGGAGTATTTTTTAAAGGTATACACCACTTATCAAGACCCGGAACCACTCGGGGATAGGGGTTATTTTGTGTACAGTACGTTTGATTTTGTTACAGATAAGGAGTGAGGGAGATTTTTAACAGTGGTTTCAGCTAGGCAGATGTTTATCGTGAAAGATTGGCGAGGGGGGACCAGAGATTGGAGCTCAGACGAGTACATTCCATGGTAGCAACGATAACACAAATCAGCCTCGCAAGGTCTCTCCTGTGAGAGAGGGGTTGCAGGGAAGAGAAAAGGGAATCGCCCACTAGGCCACGGATCCCATTTTGTAATCTGTCAAGGCAGGAGAGGCTGTTTTAAACAGCTCCTTCCCAGATGTGGCAGCAGTACTCCATGCTTGGACGTACTTGGTTTTTATACAGTTAGAGAATTGAATCAGGGGTAAGATATCTTCTGGAGCGGTAGAAGGATCCTACAATTTTTCCAGCGACCTTAGCGACTAACTTGATGTACGTGTTCCATTTCGGTTTAAGAGTAAAGGTCAAGCCAAGAAGCTTATCAAAACATTGAGCTGCCCCTGGACGAGAACCATCAATTTCAACTGATTCCAGATGGGGATCAGAGCGTTGACGACGTAAAGATAGGAGCTTGGTTTTAAATGCATTCAAAGTAACCAGTCCTTTCCTTCCCCACTGTACCAACGCCCTCAAGATCAGAGGAGAGAGAATATGAGAGTACTTTGTCATTTACGGCCTTTGATGTGTTGCCATATATGGTCGTGTCATCAGCATAGATATCAACGAATGGTTGAAGTATTTGTTTTGGGAGATCATTGATGTAGATCAGGAAGAGAGTTGGGTCCAGGATTGACCCCTGAGGGACTCCAGCATTTATACTGTGGCCTTTGGTTTCTGCCCATCAACCACTACTCTTATCAGCCCATCTGAGAGAAATGATTTCATGATCGAGAAAACATTTAGTTATACCGTAGTTGGAAATCTTGTGAAGTAGTCTCTTATTCCATACTTTATCGAAGGCCTTTTATATGTCAAGAGCAATTTCCCTTGAGAGGAAGCCTTTTTCAAGAGATTCGCTAATCCTATGAGATATAACAGTTAGCACATCCGCTGTTTATCTGGCAGAACGGAAACCATATTGCATATCACTAAAAGTGGTATATCTGCTGAGGTGGTTGACTACTTCTCTATTTAATATGGATTCCAGCAGCTTACTCATGACATACAAGAAACTTATTGGTCTATACTGAAAGGGAGATGGCTTATTACCTAAATTCTTTAATACAGGGCATACTGATGAGGTTTTTCAAGGTGTTAGTAAGCACTTCTCTTTAAGGCAACGCTTAAACAGTTTTGTAAGTATGGGGGTAAGTTCTAGTCGAAGCGCAATGATTGGAATGCCGTCAGGACCAGTAGCTTTACTGGAATCAAGGTTCTTGATTAGCTTTGCGACCTCACGCATAGCTATTTGTATGTTGAAGAGCGTGTTGATGGTCTTCGTCGCATAGGGTAGCATTTGCTGAAAAGTTCTTGGCAAATAGTTTGGCCTTGTCTGATGCTGACGAGATGGCCTCAGGTCATATTATCATGCTTGGGATAGACCGCACACTTCTGTTCAGGATCATGTTTGATATTTGCCAAAACTGGTGGGAACCAAGCTGCTTCTCATCTAGCCATTCGATCAGGTTTGATACTATGGATGACACATCCTATTTAAGCATGGGATCCAGGTGTAGATCGGATATAAGTGTACGGAAGCTATCCCAGTCAGCGGTAGAGTATCGATATATAGTACGGTGGAGAGGTTCATCTGAAGACATTGCATTTCCTTTTTTATCTTAGCTGATACAACCGAGTGGTCGGACGATCCCAGAGGAGACAGAACGGAACTTTAACATAGCTCCGGGAAGTTGTGAGAAAAAGGTCTAGAAGGCTAGCATACTGATCGGAAGTACGGACACTCGGCTGGGTTCGTGAACAATCTGAGTGAGGTAATTAGTAATATACACATCATGACAGAACCTCCCCTCATCATCTGTCTTGTTAGAGTGGGCCAGCACTTCCACATTGTGGACATTGTAGTCACCACAAATGTGGATGTTAGCTGAAGGGTGAGCAGACAGGATATGGTCAATTTTTTCAGATATGCTCTTAAAGATAGTAACTCCGCTATTGTGGGGGGGCGATAGAGAGCAAATATAAATGCAATTGTGTAAGCAAGTGCAACTCGTAAGCACATATAAGGTAAATTAGGGTCTTCTTTGGAGATATCTCTAACACACGGAAAGCCATCTTTACTGTAGGCACATATTAAATGCCCATGGGGATCTTGGGGGAGGGCAGATTTAGATGTTTAGTAAAAGTATCCTTTGTAATGCTAGAGTCAGTTGAAAAAGGGCGGACTTAAGACGATTTTTTATAGTGTCCGATCTTTTTAAGCCCAATGTTTGTACCGATATAGAGAAACAATGCACTAGGATTTAAACATGCGTACATTTATTAAAAAAAATTGAAACGATAGGAGTGTTATATGGAAAAGGGTTGTTGCATTTCTTTTTTAATACAATGTATATCAGATAAGTGAAAATGAGATTAGGGTAAGCCTAGAATCGAACCTAGTTAGCAAGGTTAAGAAAGGAAATGATGAAAATGTAGTGTATTCCTAAATTCTATTAGAATAGTTAAATATTGTTTATATCAGAAAAAGAGTTGATTGTCTATTCGTATAGAAATCAGAATATTGAAAATGTCAGCTGAAAGAATGAACAATGCAAATTTAAAATAAAGGTAAAAATTCGTAGCACTCAATCTGGAGTCAAGCAAACACGTTAAATTCATTTGAAATGCATATCGACAAAACTTATTTTATCACCGCAAACTCAAACAAAATTAAAAAGTGTACACATTGCTTCAAATTATTGCCTTCCATAAGTAAATGTATAAAAAGGATTGAATTTAATTTTAACCCTAACCATAAAATAGAGCTAACAATAATTAATATTTAAAACCAGCCAATTTAAAAGAAATCAAATATATACTTCTTGTTTGTCAATTACACAACCACAGTTGCATTATAACGGCTGCATTTATTTTTAAATCAACTTAAGTTTCATCATATTATTTAATATGTAAATAGTTATATGATGTTACATCGCGCTCACTCTACAAAGACATGCCTATTTTGAAATGCTAACAATTATTTTAGTTGTTTTAAAGAATAAAATACATTCCTTTTCACGTATGTGTTAAAATATAGTATAGTACAACCCCGTGATATAGTGACATTAGGATACGATTTTTTAAAGTTATGATGAGGAAAACAATGTTGTTCCAGCCTCTGTTTACGGTGTTTGCCCAGCTTTACAGTGTTATTCATAATGTTATTTGATTATATACATGTGGGTTATATACTCGTAATTTATTTCCCACAAAACAAAATGTGACACAAGGTCGGTTTATTGTGAGAGATAACCGGCTCCCCTAAAATGGGGTTCTGCAAAATAAAATTACCTTAATATCGAAGGTTTCCCCCCTCGATTGACTTCGAACAATTAATTTGAGTGCAGCATCTGAACAGACACAATACTACAACCACCAGTTCAGTACGAGTACCGGATTTCGACTGTGTGCTATATACTGTACTGTATTTTGTTACTAATTTTAATACGGTATTCCGGGAATCTACTGTACTGGTATTTTTCCCCCAATTTACTAATCCTGAAGAAGACTTTAAATAAGGACTAAACGTTGATCATATAACTTGGTTTATTCTTTATTGCTATCTCGCTCATCTCTATCTTTCTTTCTCTTTCTCTCTCTCTCTCTCTCTCTATATATATATATATATATATATATATATATATATATATATATATATACATCTATGTATATAAAAGCGAAAATGTATGTATGCATGTGTGTATGTTTGCTTGTCTGCTAAAAAGTTTCGACAGACAGGACGAAAATTCACAAACCTGGTATTATATCGAAGCCCAATCCTTCGCTCGAAGAATATCGAGCAATTGGCCAAAAACGTTCAATTTTCACCCCGAAATCGACAATTTTCGACAGGGGGGGGTCAACAAAAACGGTATTCTTTTGACGACGAGCGGTTCTCCGCTTGCGCCAGATGACGTCATGACCTGATTTATTTAAATAGTTGAAAAACTGACTACATTGCATGAACGTCGCGTTAGGTAAGTTAATTAGCGCATTGGGTCATTATCTAAACGTTTTGGGTTCGAATCGTGGTGTGAGATATCTCCTTTTTTTGTCGATTTTTTTTTAAATTTAAATATTGAACCAATGTTATTTGAACCATTTTTCACGTAACAAGCGTTTCTCTTTTTTGTTTTACTTCGCTTATCGACCCCCGACCACACACCCAACTACACTCGGGTACACACTGAATGTTTCACTTTTAATATCGAAACAAGCATATTTAAGCCATTTTTCACGTGTTCGTGCTCTGTTTTCATCGTTCGTTTGCCTTACGTTAGTTTTTTGTGTTTTGTTCGATGTTTTGATTACGCCCTCCTCTTAATTAAAACGTTTTCTTTTTTTTAATTCGCTTATAACAAACAAACCTGGTCATTGACGTCATCATGACGATTCCGGGCGCGCACCTGTCAATTTGGTTCAGTAACTCATTTTGGCTGGCTGATTTTATTTTCAAATTCGCCTCAGGGCTTCGGGTTCGGTACTACCCCCCCCGGTTTCTTTTTTTATTTAACACCACACTACCTCCAAACACCCGCACATGTATATGGTTACCTTTTTCTAGTAATGATTCTAATATGAATTAAGCTCAATTTGTTGTAAGTTTTCTATTTTATCTAAATTTAAGCAATATGTTCAAAACCATCATACATTAATGTGCTAAGAATAAAATAGTTATCTCAATGAATTGAGTTTCACTAGTATAGTAACATAGCAAAATTGATAAAGCAAATAGAATATGTTATTAGCTGGCGGACAAGATATGTATAGGTAGGAAGAAAACATAACAATGCCGATAGCCATTAGTCGCGTGCTCTCGTGTAATAAATGAGTGCCTGAATGTAGGACTGCCATGAAATTATTAAAGGTAAACTAAAATGACCGAAAAATGAACTGAAATGACTTAAATAAATAAAAAGTAAATGAATAAGAATGCCTTTAGTATGAATTGAATGATCTTAAGAATGATTTGAATGCTTCAAAATAATTGGAATCCTTCAAAAACAACTTGAATGATCTGGAGAATGGTTTGAATGGCTTTGAGACTGACTGGATATAAAGTGGGCGATCATTTTAGATTAAATTAAAACAGAAAAATGTTTTCCCACTTCATGTTATAAAGTTACAAACATAAGTACACCATGTAGTAAGAAAGATACTACACTTTGATCTTGGTCAAAAGGCCAAGAAAAGGGTATTTATTTGCTTTCCCACTGAGCAAATTAGGCACAAGGCCGTTTTTTAATGTGTGCAGTGAAGGGGGAATGGGGACCAGCTCCCCGGGGAGTAGCGGAGGTTGATAGTGACAATTGGTATGAAGGGTTGCCCCCACATTGATAAAGGTCTTATATGTGGGATTGGTAATTATTTACTCCCCCACAGAGCAAATTAGGCACAAGACCGATTTTTAATGTGAGAAGTGAAGGGGAAATGAGGATCAACTTCCCAGGGAGTAGGGGAGTTGGATAGTGACAATTGGTTTGAAGGGTGTCCCCTACAATAACCAATGTCTTATATGTGGGTTGCCCCCACATACGGCCTTTCCTTGTAGTATCTGCCGGACAGATATTACACTTTGATCTTGGCCAAAACGCCAAGTAAAGCGAAAAAGCAAATGAAGCGCAAGGCCGATTTTTAATGTGAGGAGTGAAGTGGAAATGGGAGCCAACTCCCCGGGGAGTAGGTGAGCTGGATAGTGACAATTGGTATGAAGGGTTTCCCCTACATTGACCAAGGTATTATATGTGGAGTTGCCCCCACATATGGTCTTTGCTTGCTGTATCTGCCGGAACAGATGGTATTTATTTGCTCCCCCGCCGAGTAAATTAGGCACAAGGCCAATTTTTAATATGGGAGTGAAGGGAGGGGGGAGGGAAAAGGGGACCAGATCCCGATAGGTGGGAAATGGGAGCTGGTTAAAGGTCAGGCATGTGGAGTTGCCCCCACATCTGGTCTTTGCTAGTCATAGCTAGTCATAGCTTGCAGTATCTGCCGGAACAGATACTACACTTTGAGGTATTAAATCTTTAATTCATGTTAAAAAAATACAGTCAAAATCAAAGATGAACAAAAAACTTAGGCACATGGCCAACTCAAAAGGGGGGATTTTTGGGGTCGTTGGTCATCCTTGTCACTCCAGAACTGAACAAAGTCAAAAGTTTCTCCCAGCTAGTATCTTCTTTTACCATAATACCGCATTCACCCTTTCATATTTGGGGACGTCCTACTTAACTCCCAATTTGTAAAACATTTTTATTGACGTGTAAAAACAAAAAAGATAACAATAAAATGGTACAATAATTCATTTGTGTCGAGGGTGGGGGGAAGAAAAAAACAAAAGGGGATTAGTAGGACCCTCCCAACCCCGTCTAGTTGATAGACTGCCCGTTCCACTGGGTTTGTAAAAGGAACCTCGCTTCTGCGGGTCAGTCTCTAGGTGGGGATGCCCTCTAGATGGGGGTGAATGGAGAAAAGAAATTTTTGTGGGTAAGGGATGGAGGTTAGTTTGTATTTCTTTTTCTCCAAGATGGGTAAAATTTAGAGGAAGGGGTGAAAACAAAAATTGCAAGTAAGAGGGGATGGGGATTTTGGAGGCTTCATAATCGGGGAGGGATGGAACACACACTCAGCTAGCTGAGAGGCTACTTGTTTAATTTTACTTTACAGAACTGCGCGTTCCACACCTAGGCGGCGAACACGTATTCAAATTTGGCTCCTCTTCGTACACACAGACTTGCCACATGTATCCATCTTCTGTCAAATGCGCGCGATGCAGCCTTCTTCTATCACATCTGATCTTCACCCGTAGTTGGTGTTTAAAGAAAGCGATCACATCTTGATCAAAAAAAGACAATACCCCCCGGCAACCTTGCAGACGCGACGTCCAAATCACCATTCTCGCCACGACCAGGATCGTAACGTAGACCATTTGTCTTTCCCGGTCCCACGGCGGCCTCACGTTGTCCACAACATTGGATACAGTAATTAGGCGAGGATGCTCAGGATCGATGCGAGCTGTCACTCCGCTGACATACGACCAGTACTGGCGGAGTTCGCGGCAATCGAAGAAAGCCTGATCCGTAGTTTCTACGGCCATTGTCCCACAACGGGGACAATCAGGCGACTCCAAAAACCCGGAACTGCATTGTATGCTGTTGAGTGGAAGTGCATTTCGGGCCAATTGCCAGGTCAGAGAGAACTCCGAATTGTTCAGATGACTCGAACCTTGCGCCCAGCTCCACGCGTAGCGGATCTCACTCTGCTGCCACCCCAAACGCGCGCATAGCGGGTCGTCGGCGGCCCCCTTCACTAGATCCCTGTGGAGTTCCCTACGGGTAGCAGTCACAAGGTCACTGGACTTTGGTAGTCGTTTTAGCGCGGCTCGGCACTCTTTCATGTAGGCAGATTCTCCCCGCGGTCTGCGACGGCTCTCGATGGAAGGGTCGAGAACGAGGTCGGGGAAGGCGGCAGTAACCACGGGATGCCACGGCTGGTCATCCTGCATATAGTGGCTCAGGAAGGTCAGCCTCTCAGCATCTCGATTACACATCAAGTCCGGCATTCCCAAGCCTCCCTCACACGGGCGTTGAATACAGACCTGTCTGCTCACCCAGTGTCTTCCTCTGTCCCAAAGGAGCGAGGACAAGAGTTCGACAAGAGCTTTTAGGTGTTGTGCAGGCAGGGG
Organism: Euprymna scolopes; assembly: GCF_053919585.1. NCBI lineage: Eukaryota > Metazoa > Mollusca > Cephalopoda > Sepiida > Sepiolidae > Euprymna > Euprymna scolopes. Next base: position 54,735,301 of record NC_136486.1, read on the forward strand.
AAGTACGGCCAGTCGGTAAAGGATGAGAGGAAAGACGTAAGTGGCGCACGCCTAAGCTCTACCCTTTAAGGAAAGTTTCCTAGGAAGCCACGAATTTACTGCAGCCTCCACCTTTGACCGTACCTCCAACCAATTCTTGTCAAGCTGGAGACCCGGTCCGAACCACACGCCGAGGATCCGGACCGGGCCATCTGTCCAGCTGAAGGGCGCCGGGAGGTTTGCGTTGCCACTCCATGCGCCAAACCACAGTCCTACCGACTTGTTGCGGTTTATCTTGGCCCCCGTGATTCTTTCGTACTGTGTGAGTGCCTCCGACACGACCTCAATGTCTCTAAAGCCCGACATGAAGACCGTGACATCATCGGCGAACTCGGATACCTTGGCAGCTGAGCCGCCAGGCAGAGACATTCCGCGCAGGGCCGAATTTGCCTCCCCATGTCTCAGCTTGCGGAGAAGAGGCTCCAAATCCAGGACATAAAGCAGGGGCGACAGCGGACAACCCTGACGAACCGACCGAAAGATAACAAAGGGTTTCGAGCGCTTTCCGTTCACTTGCCTGACATCCATGGGCTGTCGATACATTATGGAGATCCACTTGCAAAAGTCCGGTTTAAAACCGGCGGCCTCTAAGACAGATGCCAGGAAACGATGGTCGACCCTATCGAAAGCTTTGGACTGATCTAAGTTGATCAGCGCGGCTTCCGTGTCGTCATCTATTCCCCCCTCTAGGATCGTGCGGATCAGGTGCAAGTTGTTCTGAATTGCTCTCCCCTTCACAGCGTAGTTCTGTTCCGGTTCAACCAACTCGTCGATAACAACCTGCAGCCGATTCGACAGGACCCTGGCCAAAATCTTCAACTCTGTGTTTAGCAGAGTTATGGGCATGTAGTCGTCTAATTCTTCCCCTCCATGCCCGTCACCTTTCTTCAGCAATGTGATCACTCCCTTGGTCACCTGCCCTACACTTTGATGTTGGTCAAAAGGCCAAGAAAAGCTTAAAAAAGCTAAGAACAGCATGTATTAGCGGCAGACCTTTGATCTTAACCAAAAGGCCAAGCACAAAAGTGTTATGGGCAGACTGACAGACCCACCAACCAACCGACGCGACTAAAAATACGAACCAGGTTCGCGTATATTGTCTTACTTTTATTCATTCTTTTACTACTTCTTTACCCAGATCCAAACTTAACATCTACTTTCTTATTTTTGCTCAATTATTTATTCATTATACTTTACAGAGTGATCTGACGAATTTGATTAATCTGAGAAGCATGCCGCCATGATTCGGATTGTGAAATATTAGATATATCACAAAACAAATATAATCCACCATTCGACATGCATATTGCCAATTATAAGCTGGTAAATATCAGCTGTGAATTTGCTCCACATAATGTAAAACAACAGGTTGTCGCATGCAGCTGTATTCAGATTCTTCATATGTTGTTCATCAGTCCGTACTGATACACCAACTACTTTACTAATGAATCAGATCGGTTGATTTACAGCAGAAGGTGTTAGCATTAGTAAACGAACGATATGAAATTAATGGAAATATTATGTCATGTGCAATGTATTTTTTCATCGACTAGCTTGCGACAAAATATAATTCAATACACGATAATTAGTGAGTTTAAAGGAGATAATCGTCACAAAATGCCAACAGATAATGAATAAAACAATCGCAAAGATATTGCACAGTGTTAAAACTGCATAACAACGCCAGACAAATGCGGGAATTGAACTTTGAGTTGCTTGAGGACGCACAGTATTCGAAGTTAAATGACAATAATCCATTAAAAACACATACACATTATTCAGGGGGAAAATACATCTCTAATTAATATATACGGAATCTGAAACCAGTTTTGAGCCAATGCGAAACCGTCTTTGTAAGTCATATCTTTATTGAAAGAACACTGAAATAAGTGCATTCCTCTAGGCAGGTACTATTGTTATGAACTTTTTTTCTAGGCAGGTACTATTGTTATGAACTTTTTTTCTAGGGAGGTACTATTGTTATGGACTTTTTTTTTCTAGGCATGTACTATTGATATGATCTTTTTTTCTATGCAGGTACTATTGTTATGAACTTTTTTTCTATGCAGGTACTATTGTTATGAACTTTTTTTTCTAGGCAGGTACTATTGTTATGAACTTTTTTTCTAGGCAGGTACTATTGTTATGAACTTTTTCTTGGCAGGTACTATTGTTATGAACTTTTTCTACCAGTCATCAGTCATGCACTTTAGGCTCACGCGATAAATTAGATTTACGATTGATCATTAATATGAATTTGACTTTATATGCAAGCTTTCCAAAATTAACGGTAAACTAAATTTGCAGTACGCTTTCCTACATGCTTCTCCATATAAATAACTGTTTAAGTATGTTATGCCAAAGCGACTTGGAACCGTTAACTAAGGGTACTGATCAACTCATTTTCGATTATGACATTAAACGAGTTTATTTTGAGAAAATTATCACTTATAAAAGATTTATAAATTGAATCATTTCGTATGGTCAACTTAATGAGCATACACCGTGACATTTATTGTCGAAGAATTTATATAGAACATATGTTGAAGATAAACAATTATTTAGATAGATATTCTTACAATGTATTGCCTAGTTGGAATCAGATATAGGAGAGAAAAATGTATATTTTCGCGGGAAATGCCTAATGTAACACCAGTCCCTATACCTTTTCTTAATATAGAATGATGTAAGAGACCATTTCCTAATAGAGAATTCATTAATGTATTACTATGATATCTTTTACAAAGCGTATGCAATGTATAGTTTATAATCGGCAGTTTTTGTTCTGTTTACCTAGCAAATTTGGTAATTATACCATTCATAGTTTTGTAGAAATTCTAGATGCACGTTATATACCAAATATATCAATAAACTTTTAAACTGATTATGTTAAGTGTCTACTAAACTCTTGCTCAAAGCAAGCAATAACGAATAACCTCATACACCAAGATTAACTATTTGTGTCAAACTTTGATACATCCATACTTTTTTCTTTCAAAACCGTGTGGAACGCAAAGTAGCTATACACACCACCCCCAAAATGACTCAAGTAATTCGAATCACATACAAATATTTTGTTTTCTTTAACACTGCACATACTTGAGTAAAAGCAAACCTTTCAAATGCGCGCCATAAGCCGATTAACTACTATGTTTTCCCGATAGGCAATTGTGATGCCATCTTTTATTTCATTTTTTTTTTATTCTTTGCAAATAAGATTTTAATTGACACTTCCAACGATTACGCGTCTGGATTTATTCTATATCCGTTAAGTTTGTCAATCATAATTTTCTTTAACATTATAAGTTATATTACATTTTTATTGATCTATTTGTATGGACCAAAGCCAACTAAGATTGTTTTATATTTACAGCAAATTAGAAAATAATAACAACCGTGTATTATGCTTTATCACCGTGTAAATAGATATGTTTATAATAATAAATAAAAACGTTACCGTTTCATCATAGATAAGATAAAAGCAATGTTGTTCCCGTGTTCAAACTAATGTCCATAAAGTGTGAAAGAACTACTTGAATTATTTACCCGTTCAATAAAGTGCAATACCACTGACGCGATTCTATAGATCTTGAGAATTATACATGCCCTAAAATTAAATATACCCACCATATGTGGAGGTAGTTGTTATAGCTTTGACGATGTACGCAGTAAGAAAATATTCCCTTTTTGCACAGAAGTTTTCCTAAACAAGATGGAAATTTTCCTATCCCCCGCATTTATATTGTTATGTTCCTAGGAAATATACCTTAATTTAATACACACACTCATATATATATATATATATATATATATATATATATATATATATATATATATATATATATATATATATATGTATATATATATATGTATATATATATATGTATATATATATGTATATATATGTATGTATATATATATGTATGTATATATGTATGTATATATATATGTATGTATGCATATGTATGTATGTATATATATGTATGTATATATATGTATGTATATATGTATATATATATATATGTGCATATATGTATATATATATATATATATATATATATATATATATATATATATATAAACTTGACACACAAGGGTAGAAAAGGGGAAATACAAAAAAAGCGAACATATTTCATTAGTGAAATAAGATAAAGTATTCAATGTGAACGCACTTCAATGAGTTTCGTTTAATGTTGCATAAACAAAAAGATCATTAGCGTTGTCTAGAGGAAATAATAATACAATATAACTTTTCGAAACTGTTGTATAGATACCGGGTGTTTTATCGTCTAGAAGACATGTGCTCTGCTGTATTATGTCTTGGTATACTATCCAGGAAAATAAAGATGCCCAGAAGCATTCATTTTAATATCTCAGTATCATATTTAATACATGACATACTTTTTAAATAAGGTTTAATAACCCGGATATAAAGAGAATGGATTTGAAATTGCCATTTTCGGAAAAAAATTACATATTATATAAGTTTTTAAACTAAATAATGAGCACAATGTTACAAAGGAGTAAGCGTAGAATAATACAGAGATATGCTAATCAATATGTGTTAACTAAATTGTCATAACAAAACAATACAAAGTAGCTTGAAGAAGTCGCCCTATCGGGAATTACATAAACATTTTCATTTTAACAAACAAAAAAACGCGGTCAGTAAACACGAACAACAGATATTATTGCACTATTGAAAGCATGATTTGTTTTGCGATAATAATTCACAATAATAGGAGAAATTTTAAACACACAAATAATAAACAAGAAAGTATTCTGTTATTTCTCGAATTCTCGTGTCAGATATTACACACTTATCACAACAGAAGCATATTTTAAAAGCCACGAGTCATTAGAATAATTAGAGTAAACACTATAATATTCAGAGCATTAACCACATTTAAACACACACAATACAGAGAAAATTTCAGTTGTAGATAGAATTTCTATAATGCACTCACTTCTATTATTGGGGCAACTATAAAGGTTGTTAATCATGTGGGAAAACAACAGATTTACAAAATAGTTGAACTGAATAAACGTATTGGACAAATCTGAGAACATGACGGAAGCAATACTAATATGAATATATGTTAATCTGAAGAAAATCTGTCAGGGAATTAGCGTAAAGGTTGAACGATAATAAACAATAAGGATGGGCAGAACAAACCAAATCTGAACATACACTACTGCACGTTTGTCAAAGTTTTTGATCACCAAGTACCCAGCGATGTTCACGGTCATTTAAACGTAGAAACAGTGATAGGAATATGGTGTCCGACATTTATATAAAGAAAGAGATATCACCTACTAAGTATTATGATGCATGCTTAAGAAACTTTAAGATTGTTTATTTTTTTCTTTGCAATTTTAAATTAATGGTCGTACATTACTTTGCCTATAAAGTGAAAATGAAAGGAAATATTAAATTAATTAATGACGATTGTTACATTCTTATGAAACTAAACATTATACCTTTACATGAAAATGAGCAATGAAAAATAAACTAAAGCCAGCCACATCATTTATTATATTTCTAATTTCTCTATAATAAATTAAACAATAATGTTTTCCACATTCATTTCTTATTAAACGATAACATGCAACCAGGTGCAGCACCAACCTAAACTACTACTTCTACGGAGTACTATCCTCGAGGTTTTTTTTTACTTATTCAACATTAAATAGTTTTTAACGTAAGTTAAGAAAGCTACTATCTTCCATACTCCTTCTACGAAAAGTGGGCATTGCCTTTCTTAAATGCTTTAAGACGTTAATATAAATATATTTTTTTATTCTCTTTTCCAGAAATTTAACATTTCTTTCTAAAATTAAATTTATTCAGAATACGTTTGAACAAATTTAAATCTACTTACTCTATAATATAATCACTCAATAAGCTTTCGCAAAAAAATCATAAATGCGGTAAGGTATTTTCCAAAACAGGCGCGCTCAATCTTTATGCTGCACAAGCCAACGTCATTTTATCCTGGATTTAACGACATCGCTTCCTAAAAATGTGGATCGTATCGAGAAATCGATAATGGTTACGAATTGCATTCATATTTGAAATCGTTTTTTGGAATTATAAATCCTTTTGAAAAGAAACAGAGATTGTAAGTTAATTTCAAAGAAATCAGATTCCAAGAATAAAATGGCATTTCATATTTTTTCTTTTTTTTTTTTTTGCTTGTTTTCAAGATGAAAGCGAATCATAAATATTGGATTTCAAAAAGACAGAGAATGAAATATAATATTCAATTATTAAATACTTAACGGAATCCTATTTGACATTTTAAAGTCAGTGCAGTCGATTCATTTAAGATATCTACGCAAATTCCGCTGTGAACCTGTCGATACCTTACTTAAGTAGGGAGATATCCATTTCAATGGTTGAAAATTAATTTGAATTCATAAAATTTCGAAACTCTTTTGCATATATGGTTCGGGTTTTACATTCCTATGCATCTCACATTGTACTAGCTGATATATTGTCAATGCGGATCTAATAATATATCCCGATAACAATGGCTAACGATTGCCTATTACCTAAAAATACTTAACACAAATTCCTCGGCATAGCGTTTGCTAGGCACCTTAAGTGAAACATACATTGGGAGCATTTCGAGATTACTGCAAACTATGTGGACTCTCTCTATTATGCTAGAAATACATTTACGCCCCCATGTATACTGTATATGTGCAAGGCGTGTGGCGTATTGCTGCTACATTTGCCACACTTGGATAAGGTTCAAAAGAGATTCGCCAACCTGATTCCTACCACAATGTAAACTAAGCTTCAATATTTGTCTCATTGACGAAAATATTGCTCCCATCTGCCTTTTTTCAACTATTTAAATGGTAGCTGTGAAAGAGGAACTGCAAACCATTGTACGTTTCCTACGTATATGTCCAACAAACAAACATGACAAAGACCAAACTCCCATTCCTACACAGTAAAATCCAGAAAGCGTTCTATTCTAATAGTTTCTTGATTTAAACTGCTTGACGTTGAAATTCCTTTCTGTGACCTTACTCCCCTTACTGCACTTACATGCAACAGTCTATGCGTAATGAAACAGCCATCTTGATATACAACTCCATAAATACTATCACTTAAAATTATATACCAGATAGTAGTCGGCTACATCTAAGTTACACTCGGTCTGTTTTGGGTTTGCGAATGCAATAAAATGATGTCTTATCGATGGATTAATTGCATTTAGAAATTAGAAAATGGGTCTCATGTCAAGCAGTAATTGAAACATTCTGACACTGTGTTTAAATTTTATTCTTATTGACAACAGTTTTTATATACTGTTTGCGTATATGTGATATACATAAAACATAGTAACTAATGTGTCTATTTATTATGAAGAAAAGGGAATTATTAAGCACTAATTTTCATTATATTTTATGTTAGGAACCTTTGAGTTTTTTTGCTTGTTTTCTGGATAATAACTTACAACGGTCGTTCAAAAAGTAAACCATTCAATTTTTGTAAACATCCAAAACTGTAAAAGTTACGGAGACAGGAGATCTACCATGAAAAGAAGTAACTATTAATGCTCCAGAATATATTTTTCTTCATAGAAACCACTATTTACAAAGCAATTTCGCCAGCGATGAGCGCTCGCTGTATACGGGCGTCCGGCGTATGCTGTTTCATACGATGGTCGTTCGAAAAGTAATCCCTACTAAATTTTATGAACTATTTAAAGAACTACACCGACGGAGAAAATGCTCTTTAAATGAATGGCGTTTTCTGTTTCCGAATTTGCTTTTTCATGCATAGTCACCATCATTTACAAATACAGTTTTGGCCGGAATTCAATGACGCATATCTGCTTTTTATGTCCCCGACAAAGAATCACTAACTTAGAATCTCACATAGTAAATATCTGCAGGAAATAGACAACACTTTCTAATCATGTATGCATAGGTATAGTCATAATAAGAATGGCATTTATATATCCCTTCAAATGAATGAAAGTAGTATAAAAATAAAAAGTGAAGCATACATCCCCCCCCCGAGAGGGCACATTCACTGAAACATGAGAAATGACGAAGTTCAGCATTTGCCCCGAATAATTACCCCGCCAAAAGTTCCCAGGGAATATCAAATCCTGGTGAAAATTAACAAACGGTGAAGTTTTAGGCCTTAACATGTGTTAATTGGAGTTCTACGCCATGCAAAAAAGAAATGACTGAGTCCATCATTTGCATCCCCCCTTCTTTTACGCCCAAAATTCCTCAAGGTCTAAACATAATTTAATTTGAGTTCAGCACTATGCAAAACTGCTAAATAAAAAATACACACAGAAAATTTTGGACAAATATGATAAAATAGTCCCCACAATGGTGTTTTTATTAGCCCTAAAAGAGCTCCTGGGGCACCCCTAAGAGTTATCGCGATGTATAGGCAGACATAATTATATCGAAATCAGCTAGTTTCTATTTTAAGAAAGCTTTATTAAAATCAAAGGCATAAATTTTTTAATAAGCACAAAAGTGTAAATTATAGCCATTATTATCCAGAAGGCGTCCCTAGGGAGGCAACCGAAATTTTTCAAGAAAATCTGTTTTGTTACTTTTTTACACATACCATATTTAAAGTATGGGCAAAATTTCCAAAAATTCCAAGGCGTAGTTATAGAAAAAAGTGCGGGCAGACGGACGGACGCACAGACAACGTGAAAGTTACAGGCCCACACTCCCTTTGTCGGGGATCAAAAACATTATATTTAGAATTATCTCGCCGCAATTGTGTTCAGATATTATTTTAAAATGTTCAATTGATTTCAATATCAGAAGTGTTCAGACACATTGCTTTCTATTCATCAAGCGTTCAAGGTAATACTACGTATATAACGTGCATCAAATTATTGAAATATCCATGGTTATCTATCTGTAAAGATGAAAAATGTTTGCATCTATAATGAAACGTTATGTTAAACAAATATTGATTTTAATCGATCTGCTCAATATTTAACCGAGAGAATTTGTGAAAAGTTTCAGAGCTAGTGTCATCAGATACTTATTTAATACCGATAAGATTGCGCATTATTTAGAACGGCGAAATGTTTTTGTGTGTATCATCATTTTATTTTACTTTAGTAAAAATTAGCAATCAAATAGCAGTTGGCGATAATAGTATGAAATTGGTCTCAAACGCAGAGAATTTAAATTTCGAACCATCGAGGAGCATTGCTTGAGGGTATATTACTCTGTTTTGTTAGGGAGGGTGACAATGATTTTTAAAATTATGCTATGTTTCGATTTTCTGGTAAGTTAAAGAGGGTGTCACTTTATTTCGGGTTTCCAAAAAATGCCTAGAATAATTCGACTGAGAGCTAATGAAAGTAACGTGTTGTTGCAGGCCTTGCAGAAGGTTCATATCTCATTTCTCTGGCCAAGGAATTAAGGAAAGGTCGAAGAACATTGTATTCTATTCGTTGAAACTCCAAACATTAAACTAAGGAAGGACAACAACACAAGGATGCCAGTTTCTGCTCATGATGTTGGAATAACTTGCCGTGATCTTATCAAGTAGCAGGGCGGCAACAGTGTCGCTATATTTGACAAGGCTGGAATTACCTTTATCGTCCAGAAAACAAGCCACGATGTCTTAAACAAAATTGCAAAAAGTACTGAGCCCAAAGTAATACCCGTTTTAAACCAAACTCACAAGGAAACAGTTTGGCTTGATATCAGAAATACATAAAATCAGCGTTGAAAATGCTCTTTTAAACGATGACACCAGAGCAACCCTTGATGAGCCTGATAGGTAGACCAAAGTTTTGAGTCCTCTTGCATTCTCTAGCCCTCTTCCACTCCCTTGTAAACAGGGAGGGGATTGGAATTGCTTTGGGCTGATATAATCTGCGATTAACTAATTGGACCCTTTCGAGTGCCAGAAGGTGTGAATCCCGTCTTATAATTTATTTTAAAATGAGCCTTTGTCACCATGGCTTGAATACCTTCCATTTGTCCGTCACTAAAAATTGGTGTTAAGGAATGATAATGCGATATCCCGCTCAGCCAAGGCTATGATATCCTACCTTAAGTCATTAGGCATTAGTGGGGAATATTTAGTGAAACAGCTACCTTGTTCTCTATATATAAATCCAACTGAGCAGCTCTGGTCAATATACTGATAAAAGTTTATGAAAGAAGTATTCAATTTTTGTCGAAGATTTTCAAAGCTTACATACTCACATTATATTAAATCCGCCGTTTTAAATTATCATTTATACAAGACGTTATTCAAAGGTGTTTTGAAGCATAGGGTGATGTTGATAAGTAAATATTCCTAAGACAAAATAATGTCAAATGTGTGCTTGCTTTCGGTTTATATTCTTACTGAAATTTCCATTTATTCTATATAAATAGAAATATGAATATAATTAATTTATACATGTCCATGTAATACATACTTAACATTACCAGAAAGTATAAAAATTAGCATACCTTTCCAAATATGTGTTCGAATTCCACTACAATAAAGAAAATTCGGCACCTTATTTTATTGTTCCAGTGTCTCAAATTTCACTTCCCTGCATTTTATAGCAATTTCAAAAAAAAAAAAAAATATTGACCTGCAATAACGTGACACGCAGGATTTATTGAGATTATGTGTTTATGTTTGAAACATTATAACGAACCTCATAATTTGCGAGAGAATAAAAAAAACGTTGTGTCACTACAGAAATAAATGTTAACGATTAGTGTAATACAAGTTCTGCTTAGAAATGCGTGTGCACTGATATGCTTAGACCTACTGAGGCGTAAAACAAATAACGTGAACATTGTATTATTACACCTCTGAGTGTAATGTAAGATAAGTAGTTCTGTAAAAAAAGCAGCATGATGTACGGAGCAATAAAGTAAAAATCGGTGAGAATTCCAGATGTTCTTGTTTAAAATGATATCAGGAAATATAAATCTACAGTAAAACATATTTTAATTAGGACGGCTGCTTAAAAGAAAAAGACGGGCTCAAGTCGATACGCAGTGCTATTAAAAACGTTGCATTAAAATAGCTATGTGCTTGCGAGATTAGGATTTTCAAGCGGTGCGCTATATTCATTGGAAGCGATTCCATTATAGTGAAAGATAATGGATTTGTTTCGAAAAAATAAATATCCAATAATGACACAAAGTACATTGCATTATCATAATTTTTCATGTGATGAATAAAAAAATGAGATATCTAGTTCGGTCTTAGTCAACGATATGACTCGAACGACTTATGCCAAAGTTAAAAATAGTTATATGTTCAAACTACGGCTGGAACTTAGATTTCATTCTTAAACCTGCTGATTTCCTGCGTGAATGAAACCTGGTTTATTAATATACAGCTCATTATATATATATATATATATATATGCATATATATATATATATATATATATATATATATATATATATGCATATATATATATATATATATATATATATATATATATATATATATATATGCGGTGCATTACTAGATCGAAACATTACGTCAGACAAGGTGTTTTGTTACATACAATTTAATCTATACAGAATAAGTTAACGGTCTATGCGTCTTAGATAAGTTTTCAGATGTTTTGTATAGGCATTAACTGACTAATTTTTTATGAATTAATGTGAAAAGAAACAGCTAGAGCAGGTATTAAAATACACAACATATAAGCGTAATTGAAACAACCGAGCCATTTCAAATGACAATTAAAAAAAAAAAATATTTGCAGGAAAAATGTTAAAATTTTAAAAAAAGGCAACCTCATTATAAATATTTTTCATGAATCGAGAATATTCATCTAGTTACGCTATAAATTTAAGGAAGACAGGACCTCTGTGAGGAATGATGAGCGGTGTGAAAGGGGCAAGTATGTCAGAACAATCGAGGTTGGTAAAATAAAGACTTTTAGATTAAAACTTCCGTGTGTCAAAAGAGACAATAAGTGTGGAGTTTGATGATATTGTCTAAGAACTGTACTCACAACTATTCGCGAGGAACTGAATATCTGGGAGTTTGCGCAAAGTTTTTCCCAAGTGTTCTACAGAGATCAGAAAAAAAATGTTGCAATCACAGCACGGTGATTGTCGAGCTTATCATTTCCGATATCGCAGTTGAAGCTGATTCTAAGGCTTTTTTTTCTCAGATAACAGGACGAAGAGCTGTTAGAAGAGTTATGGCGACTCCCACGAACCTAAAACCTAGACAGAGAAAATTACACCAAAAACCCATAATGATATTTTATTAATATGCAATTAATTTCCACTGAACAGAGAGTAAACCAGGAATATCATGTTGCAATGTTAAGAATTATTGCTATGACAATGCACCAGTCAACAACTTCAACCTTGTCAAAAACTATTTAACTAAGATGGGCATCGAGGAATTCTCTCACCCTCCCTCTAGTCAACACCTTGCTCTCTTTGACTATTGGCTATTTACTAAGCTCAAGTAAAACCATAGAGGTGGTAGTAATAAGACAATTGAGGGGATGAATGAGGCTGTGCGGTATGGAACTGATACGCTTAAAATAGAAGATTTCCATGACGGCTTCCAAAAAATGCTGAACAGTAAAGGTGCATTGCAGCCAGTGGAAATTAAGAATAATAGAGTCTATATGTTCATGTGTACACTATCAATAAAATGCTCATACAGAAACGTAAAGAAACATGGTTTACACGTCGTATGACTTGAAGATAATTATAAAATTACTTTTAGTTTATGTAACTCATGTCAGCCCGGCGTTGCCCCGGTGTTTGGTGTGTCTGTTGAGAACCCCCCCCCTTAAAACACACACACACAAAGATAGAAAAAGTGGTACTAGGAAGGCAGGCTCGAATCCGTACTGCGAAGGAGGAAAAGAACGGGGGGAAAAAACTGACGTCTATGCTGTTACGACCATCGCCGAATCGGAAGTGATATATATTTTTTTTAAATTAAGGCTAGATAATCGAAAGAAGAGGATGAATTTCAAAAATATCGGCGAAAAAAGCGACTCCCCTGTAGAAAATTTCCCAGTAAAAGGGAAAGAACTTAATGTTTTTAGACAATTTTTCGATATTTTTGTCTAAAGATCGGACTTTAAGACGACACTGATCTTGGTCAAATCCGTCACCTCTGTCAAACTGTTTAGGCAGACATGCAAACATATGCATACATACATACTCTTATATATTGGTAACTAAACATTTTCGACCCAACCCGATTAAAAAGCTTGCGCTATCTCTGAATAACCTTTATGTCAAATTTATGAAAACGGATTTCTACAGAAGCGACGGATTTTTACAAGAACAGTATCGTTTGTAAGTTCGATGTTTCAGAAGACAATCATCGAAAAATTGTCTAAAAACATTAATATTTTAACCTTCACCTGCGAACTTTTATACAGGTATGTCGTTTGTTTACCGATATTTTCGAAAGGCATCCTCTCCTTTCGAGAGTCTGGCCTTAATTAAAACCTATGTCACATTCGGTTTGACGGTATTCGTAACAGCAAAGACGTCAGTTTTTTTCCCCTTTCATTTCCTCCTTTACGGTACCGGTTCGAGCCTGCCTTCCTATTACCACATTTTTTTTTGCTCAATATACACCTACAACTGCCCGGGCAACGCCGGCCACCCATGCCTGTATGTATATATATATATATATATATATATATATATATATATATATATATATATATATATATATATATATAAGTAGTAGAGAGAGAGAGAGAGAGAGGGGTGGGGGAACAGAGATTATAAAATAACGTACAAATTGCATTATAATATATATATATATATATATATATATATATATATAGAGAGAGAGAGAGAGAGAAAGAGAGAGATAAAGAAAGAGAGGAGGAAACTTATTAATTTATTCAATTATGGTAATATATATATATATATATATATATATATATATATATATATATATATATATATATATATATATTAGGGGTTGCGGGTAAGTAAGACCGCTTTATCCCATTATATTTTGAAGAGGAGACAAGTTAATAGGTAACATATTGAGAAGCGACGTCTAGCGATATGTGCATAAAGAGCGAAATTATTGTGCATTAAAAGAAAATACGAATAAATTAAATATAGGAGAGTAAAAATAGATTAAAAAATAAGTATAAAAATATAAATATATAAGAGCCATGTGAAAAATAAAAAGTGGAAAATTAAAATACAACACGGAACCATTTTCAATAAGAGAACTTTCTTTAAAGTGAGAGAAAGAGATGTTATGCAAACTTTTTCCGTCAGCATTATCGAAATATTTTTTTGTAAAAACTGTAATAAATAAATAGTTCCTCAGTGAAAAATTAAGTCGCAATCTGGTTTAAAGGATGATTTAAGGTAGCGTGTTATGGTTTGTAATAAAACATTTTGCAAGTTTAAGAATATTCTAGCTGGGATGAGAATATACTGAATGACCCTTACCTACTTTGTTTGGAAGAGAATGGTTTTACACTGCAGTTTTTTTTTCAAGGTGTATTATTTTATTTAAAGTTTCTCTTGTCCGTTGTTTCTTTGTTGATAATGTAGGTATACTTGATTCATATTTGAATATCCAAAAAAGATTGAGGTAATGTTTTTATTACTTCTAGGAATAATTCTTGGTTATAGATAAGCAGAAAAATGTTCTGAATAAAATGTAACACTGTTGGGAACTGAAGCAAACAGCAAAAAAAAATTAGTTAGTTTGGAACCCGCGTTAAAAAAAACGGGACGATAAAATATCAGTAGCCCAGCGTCAAATAGAAACAAGAAGAGTGTGTTCGAGAAGAGGATAGGGAATGCGCTAAAATCCATAGGTAAGGACAGGCGATGAATTTTAAAGTTTTAGCGGGTATAATAAGTGGGACGGGGTTAGTAGTCGCGATTTATTTCAGTTTGGCCAATTATATTGGGATTAAGTGTCATGGTCAGTAATTGTGATAATTAAAAATATATCAGGCTAGTATGTGCACAATTATTTAAGTTGTTATGCTGAATTTGTTTAAAGATATATATCAGTTTATTTTAAGGAGTATGTATAATTGCAGAGGGTGGAGAGGCAAGAGGTTGTTCTATTATATTATGAGTCAATTGTAAGGGAACAAGTCTGCGGTACACAGGAATTTTAATTTATGCTTCAAAATGAAAAAAATACAAAAAAAATTATGAGTAAAAGCTTTCTAGGAGATAATTTGATAAGTGATAATGCATATATATTTATCCTCTACATTATTTACTAAAAATATTTTTATATTTAATTTATTTTAATATATTCCCTCACATTTATCATGTTATTATAGTATAATTGTTAATAGTTCAACCCACTCATATTATCATTACCATATGGTAATGATAATAGAAATCTAAATAAAATATTCTCACATAACAGTGCTATCCTAAATAACAATACATCAATATCCCTTGCTACTATGCCTTACCTAGGGCAAATAATTATAAAATATAATAATATAAAAATAAAATCTGTACAGCAAGATATAAAAAAACACCTCAAATACAACATAACCTAAATTCAACTGCAATGCCTCAAGGTAGAACTCATAACATATGCTGCGAAGAGAAGTATTTTGAAGTAATGAGATTGTATTTGTAAATATACAACGCTTGATAAGTAAGCCAATTAAAAAGAGATTCCGTTTATTACTTATGAGAAAATATATCAGACCTCTTAAATATTCTTTATCTTTAGTATAATTCTTCCAAATATTTGCGTAATATAATATTGTCCCATTTGAGGTATATTATTTAAAACTAGGGTTTTTTTATACTGGACTTTCAATTAAGCAAGACAATTCACACTAATTCATGACTTAAAACATTAAGATAGAATTATTGCATTGTTACAGCAATGTCACAGATAATACTGATTTTCTACAAAAATAGTTTTATAAGAGTTGATAAAGTACCAGAAAATGTAAGTGAAAGTCGTGTCATAGCAACGTTGAATCTTATAAACGCTGCTCTCCAAAATATTAGATTGAATACATAACCGCATCATAATCGTAATTTTCAAATATCCAATTATCGATCAGGTGTTGTGCATTTTTTATTGTTAGCTTGCTTGTTAACGTGACTGTTAATCCATTCATCATGAACCTAGAGTTGATAATTTTTGTTATTCGAGATGTCGACATTAAAACCTAAGCTAACACAGTAACCTCGGTCAAGACCTATTAATTCTGGCTGACCAGTAATAAGAGGGGTTTTAGACGGACAACGTATGTCAGGCGACCGACGCTAATAGGCAATGACAATCTAGAAGTTAGGAACTGCACCAGGGCAATTAACACACGAGAAAATCAATGCCTGGCGGAGATGGAGGACGCACGAGTGAAAATCGACGGGAAAAAAGAAGGTATGCGAGGGAAAGCAGACGTGAATGTTAAACATTTTCACTGACTAAGATCTGAAAGAGAAAAACGGTGTTAGTCTAATGAATAAAGTCTCTTTTCGCATCTCTCGCACGTATATATATATATATATATATATATATATATATGTATATATATATATATATACACACATTTTTGCGTGGGTGTGTATGCATATATGCATGTAATTATGCATATACACTTCAATCAAGACACACTCTTCTCTCTCTCTCTCTCTCGAAATATGTATATATATATATATACAGATATATATATATATATATTTATATATATATATGTATATATATATATGATATTGTGTTTTTTGTGTAATAATATTCATATTAAAAACCCTTTTCTCTAAAATAAAACTCCAACTTTCTCGTTTATGAGCCATGGAATTGTATTTGTCTGCTAAATACTTAGCTAATTTGCATGGTTTTCATATAAACTTCTTATTAGTTATTCGGTTTTCTTATGAGATTATAATCTTTAGTTGACTTATATGTGTAATGGCATTCATGCAGATATTCAACATGATTTATATATGCGTAATATTTTAGTAAAAGTTTATAATAAACAAACCCTATTTATATATATTTATGTATGCGAATATATATTTACTTAAAAAATGTTGCATACGAAACTCCCCTGTAAGTGTTTCGTATACAGACATGAAACTTAATATATAAGGCATTAGAACCCATTCGGCATATTATATTTCTTTTTTTTTTTGGCCGTTAAACACCTATGCTAAAGTGTTAAAAGTATTACAATTAATGAAATAGAATTTGGTAGATGCACGTCCAACGAATACGCATGCAGTGTAATAGCTTTTAGTTAAAGTATTTACTGTTAACCATGCAGCAAAATGTGCTCATAGCTCAGGCATAACCATCGAAAGAAAAAAGAAATCGTAAGCTAAACATTTTGGTTTAGATTATCGGTAGTGACGCCTGAGTCATTTCCTTTAACTTCTTAAATCACTACAATATATTGGGTCCAATATAATATAATATAATATGATATAATATATATATATATATATATATATATATATATATACAAGCAAAATGTTTGTGTGTATGTATGTTCGCTGTTTGTGTATGTCCACTAAAGGCTTTTTCCGAGGGGGTCTCGGCGGGGGGGGGTCGCTCATTCTTAAAACTTTTTAAATGTTGTCTAAATGATAATATCTACGAGTTAACAACGGGGATCACTTGTCTATTTAATTTGCCCGACTTTAAAACGTTAAATATTCAACATGTTCGTGTCGCCGCGTGTTGCTTTCGTTTTTTGGGTATAAAAAAGAGAAAATCGATTCGAATCCCTGGCCCATTGCAAGTGGTCTCCAGAAAGCGATGTAACGTTTGATTAATGTCGGCGTATCTCTGTCATATAACACGGTTGATTTCATTTCGAGACACTCCCCTAATAAACGGAGGAGATCGTTTTAACCAAAGTTGGGTAAAAACAAACCGGGTTATTGATCTAATTAAAAACTGTCCATCAGAAAATGTCAACTGTCGAATAGATGTTGCTTACGTCGTCGTAACGCTCGGACAAAATGTCAACTTTAGGACTTCCACTTGACGTCATAAAGTGCAGCCACCTGTTAATTCTCTTCTTACTTTAATAAATTCAAACGTCTTTAAGGAACTCATTCTTGCTGGGTGAGCCAGGGACGTGCCATGTTTTGTTCACATTTTATATTCCAACTTCGCCGCAGGGCGTCAGGACGATACTACCTACTTCCTAAAACCTTTTTTTACCACCCCATGTTTGTTTTTTATTTAAGAGCATACACGCCACGAAACATCCGGGCAACGCCGTGTACCTCCGCTAGTATACTCATAAATCCGAAATCTGCATTAACAAATATATCATATTAAAGCATAATAACGATGGGCCAAGATCAGATGGATTGCTCGTATCTATATATATATATATATATATATATATATATATATATATATATATATATATATATATATACATATATATATACATATATAT